>NC_079442.1:54812936-54832936 GCF_903798145.1 Danio aesculapii
CACCTGAACACACACACACACACACATACCATCATAATCATCATCATCATACACACACACACACACACACACACACACACGTCACAGAAGCCTCTTCTCTATACACACCTGAACACACACACACATACCATCATGATCATCATACACACACACACACACACACACACACGCACACACACACACACACACACACACACACGTCACAGAAGCCTCTTCTCTATACAGCCCTGAACACACACACCATCGTCATCATCATCATGATCATCCGTGCACACACACACACACACCATCAAGCATCTTCTCTATACACACCTAAACACACACACTTTCTCACACATACACAAAACCACAGACAAACACACACAGACACACACACTGAGTACCTCGACGGCGTCTTTGAGTGATCCGGCGAGCAGGAAGAAGGCTGCAGAGTGCTGGAAGCGCTGCTTCCCCAGCAGAGAGAAGGCGTTCTTCAGCGCCGCTCTCCTCCAGCGCTCCTCACTGAAACTATTACTGAAGAACGCCGTCATCTTCACATTATGCTGAGACCTGCACACACACACACACACAGCACTGAGAGAGCGTCTGAGGGAGTGTGTGTCAGTGTGCGTGAGAGAGAGACCTCACCTGTACAGTCCCCACACCACCGCTTTCTTCTTCATGGCCAGGTAGAAGAGCGCAGCATCCAGCGGGTCGTTGTTTCTCTGATAAGCAGCTTTAGCCACCTGCCAGAAGACAGAGGAGGAGCAGATTAATACACACATCTCTATGAGTGCAGGTCAAACACAAGCCTGAAGATCAGATGTGAGCTCCAGTCTGTTATTATAACACACCATACACACTAATAATGTAAATGAGGTCTGTTGCTGTTATTGTTGGTCCTGTTTGTCTTATTTGACATTTTTTGGTTTCCCCCTCAGTCCAAACACACACGCTATAGGGGAATTGATGAACTAAACTGTCTCCAATGGTAACCCTTTTGGTAGGCGTGGTGTTGGACAGGAAGTTACAGTCGACAGCATTCTCACTTGAAGTTCACATATTATATTAAAGCACTTCTAAACAAACGCATTATATACATACACACATGCTTATGTGGCTGTTCATCCAGACGACCACACGGTTTGTTTGAGCTAGGGTCGACAATTGTTCGTTATCATTCATTTTCGTCTCGGCTTAGTCCCTTTATTAATCTGGGGTCGCCACAGCGGAATGAACCACCAACTATTCCAGCACATGTTTTACGCAGTGGATGCCCTTCCAGCTGCAACCCATTACTGGGAAAGGCTGGTTATTATGTGTATACGTTATTACGGTGTAATGTCTCGGCTGTGTATTTAATAACTGCGCTTCCTTTGTCTTCATTCTCCTGCTTGTGCACGAGCGAGTGACGTATCTCTGTTAACCAGTAGCGTTCAGCTGTGCATCTAGCTCCACCTTTTGGTACCTGTTTGTTGTGCTAGGTACCCTTTGGAAAGTGGTATGGTTCTATTTTAGGTACCTTTTGACAGTGGAAACGGCCATAAAAGCATAGCGAACCGTACCGTACTATACCACTCAGTGGATACGGGCCATAAGCCCAAGTCAAATGAATGAATGAGTGAACGACACATGTCCAGTGTAATTTGAATGCATGCAGTAATGGTCAAACCTTCTCGATGCATCTGCGCAGTTTGTTGTTGCTGCGGAGCCACCAGCCCACACCCATCGCCCTGAGCTCAGGCCAGGACGGCTCTCCTCTCTGCAGCGCCGGCAGCAGGTTCAGCAGCTCCTCCTCTGCCTCTGAGTGAAACGCCCAGGCGTAATGACACGTGGACAGACCTGCACACACACACACACACACACACACACCGCACAGGACTGTGAACTACACACACACATGCTTCTGACTGACACTGATATAAGATGACAAACTAGACTACAGTTTAACAGATCAGGCACACTCAAGAGTCTGCGCACACACAAACACAGAAATCCTTCATAATTTACTAATGAAGTGTGTGTGTGTGTGTGTGTGTGTGTGTGCATATAGGTGTATATATCATTAGTAACCTCTGAATTTGACTATTTGACCATTGCTGGGGTTTTCAACAGTTTTGATCTGACTCAGCATGTTCAAGGACCCACACACAATCGTGGACACACTCTTGATCTACTTATAACGAAGGGTTTACACATTTCATCAACTGTTGTTAAGGATGTTGCACTATCTGATCATTTCTGTATTTTCTTTGACATATTGATCACTCCAGCTATTAAAGACAGATCTGTCTCTGTCAGAAAGAGATGCATCAATGAGAACACTAATGAGCAGTTTATGAAGGCCGTATCGTTAGCACCAAGTATATCTGCAGACATTGGCTACGTCTACACTGCAGGCAAATGTGTCCCGAATCAGATTTTTTCCCCCTCATGTGACTCAGGTGATGACAGTGTGAACAGCCCAAATCTGATCTTTTCAGCTCAGATCTGTGCCACTTTCATATGTAGTCTTAAATCAGATCTGATGTTCTGCAATGTGACCGCAGTGTAAACGGTTCAGTTGGATTTCATGTGGCTTTTCCATAATCTTCGAGTGACATGCGTCATCATTCTGTGCTGCAGACATTCTCTACTCCTCAGCATCACAGTAGAACAGCACACAGGGCGATTACTGTATCACTGAAAGTTGGTTGCTCACGTTGAAAGAGATTTTAAAGGCAAAACTGGTGCTTGTTAACTAATCTGGTGAACGATTGAGGCACTGGTTGATCGTGAAGCTGAAGAGCGCCGTGGGTGTTGCGGGTAGAGGATCCGTGTGCAAAGGAGGGGGAACTTTCTCTCCGAGAGGAAAAAAAGGCAGGTGCTCGAGCACCCAAACCCCCCTTTTGCACGTGTCTGCTGTTTATAACGGAGTAAAATTAAATAACTCTGCAAACAGAGATAAAGCAACTCCACCAACACAGTTCAGTCTGCGGCTGCTCAGTAACCCTTAATGAGTTCACTACACCGCTGATCAGAGCACCGCGCACGTCATAAATCACAAATGATCAGTGTTTTCAATCACAACAGACTTATTTTATGTCTCAAACGGCGAAATAAACATAAGTAGTAGCAGAACAACCCTGTACAGTTCATCAAATACACCACGGATGTCTGTGAAAAGATCAGAACATGATCTGATAACGAGTTTACTTCATACTGTACACACATTGTGTGCATAATTAGACATGTTGTGCTGTCTGTATCTGACTTTTGCGCATGCAGGTCAGTTTAGGAACAGGATCTGTTCACACTGCAAATCTGATATTGGCCACATTTATAAGAGCAGTGTGAACAGCCATGCAGAACCATCAGATCTGAGAAAACAGCAGATTTGAGCACTAAACCTGGCAGTGTGAACGTAGCCTCAGTTGATTCTCTCCTTGATTTGTTTAAGTCTGAAGTTAAGAATGTCATAGATGACCATTGCTCCTGTTAAAGTCAGGAAGAAGACTGGGAGACAGAAAGGACCTTGAAGAAACTCAACAGCAGTTCAAATGATGAAAAGACAGTGCAGAAAAGCTGAGCGTATGTGGAGAAAGACCAAACTAGTTCATTATAATATCTATAAAGACAGTCTTCATGCTTTTAATATGGAACTAAGCACTGCTAGGCAGACTTTCTTTTCAAGCCTTATAAACAGAAATATAAATAATGCTCATACACCTCTTTGCAACAATAGAGAGACTCCTGACCAGAACCAGAGAATCAGAGCACATCACACCTGTCCTCAGGTCTCTACACTGGCTCCCAGTTACACTCAGAGTAGAGTTTACAGTATTATTACTGCTCTATAAATCACTAAAGGAGCTCAATACATTACAGATATACTGACTGAATACAGATCCCTCAGATCTTTAGGATCAAGTACACTAGAAACTCCAAGAGTTCAGTCAGAGCAGGGCGAATCAGCTACTAACAGCGCCCCCTGCTGCTGGAATCAGCTTCCAGAAATGATCAGATGTGCTCCAACATTAGGCACATTCACATCAAGCCTGAACACACATCTGTGTAGCTGTGCCTTTACTGAATGAGCATACACATCACACTGTTGTTTTTTTTATTTCCAGTCTTTTATAACCTGTTTAAACATATTTAATCTGTTTTTAATCATTTTTATTCTCCTATACTTCTCTCTTTTATTCCTGTTTATGTAAAGCACTTTGAATTGCCAGTGTGTATGAAATCTGCTATAGAAATAAACTTGCCTTGCCTATGTGTGTGTGTGTCTGTGTCCATATGTCAGAGTGTGCTCTTATATCTGTGTGTGTATGAGCATTTTTCTGCATGTGTGTGTGTGCGCATCTGGGTGAGAGAGTGCATGTATGACTGTTTGTGTGTGTTCCTGTGCAAGTGTGTGTGAGTGTGTGAACATGTGTCTATGTGTGGGAGTCTGTTTATGTGTGTGAACATTTGTCTTATGTGTGTGTGTGTGTGCCTGTTTATGTGTGAGTGTGTGAGTGTGTGTGTGTGTGTACGTCTGTGCGAGAATGTGTTTATGTGTGTGTCTCTGTGTATGTGTGAGGCTGTTTATGTGTGTGTGTGTGTGTGTGTGAGAGAGCATTCGTCTGTCAATCATTCATTTTCCTTCAGCTTAGTCTCTGATTCATTAGGGGTCGCCACAGCAGAATGAACCACCAGCTACTCTGAACACTGACCCTGACAGAGGAGCTGAGCGCGGTGAGCCGGAGGCAGAGATGTCAGCAGGAACGTGTGCAGACGAACAGCTAACAGGAACTTCAGCCCACATTCATCAAGCGTCTCTCCACCTGAATACACAACAGCAGATGATGAGTGTTATAATCATGACATAAAGGTGGATGAGATTTAACGCATGCTCATAACAATGGTCATTCACTCACTGATGACTTTTTAAATGCAAAGATGACGCTGACATTATTATGACAACTTGCCATAAAGAAATACATCACAACCTGTATTTGTCTTCATGACAACCTGACGCTACCAGGACAACACAACCTGTCATAAACCTGTCATAAACATGATACTCATGAAGGCATTATGAATAAAATGGGTTAGGTTTTCATATAGTTTTCATACTCAGTGTTTCTGTCTTGTTTCTAGTCTAAACATCTACAAATTCTGAAATCAAGAAGCATTATCTAGACAAGATCAAAATATAGTGTTGTTTTCAGAAATGATGAGTCAAAATGAAGAGTTTCTCCTTAAAGGGCACCTATTTTACCCCCTTTTCCAGATTTAATACCAGTCTTGTGTCTCCAGAATGTGTCTGTACAGTTTCAGCTCAAACGCACATCAGATTATTGATTAGATTAATTTAGAATATTGTAATTTTCTGCTCTGAACACACTGTAGCTGTTTTTGTGGCCTGTGCCTCTAATGCTGGTCCTCCTCGCCGACTGTTCCCATATGCCCCTCAGAGTGAGCCTCAATCTCCGGCTCGGCTGCATCAGATAAACAGCACAGTGACAGACATGAAGGAAGCAGATCTCACGTAACGTCTTTGAGAAATACTAAAGTAAGAACTTTCTCAATGATTATTGGATGTATTTGTTGTGGAGTTAATTCAAGCCTTTCGATGAGTCACACACAATGTCGTTACAAAGTTCACACACACACACACACACACACACACACACGCGCACACACACACACACGCGCACACACACACACACACACACACGCGCGCACACACACACACACACGCACACACACACACGCACACACACAGCGTGAGGGTTTAACTTTGCTCTGTTTTTGCACGGTAAATATGACAGGATGCAGGTTAATCTCCACTGCTGTATGAATATCTGTCATGTTAATGTACAAAATAACCCAGATTAAAATCAAACTGGGATTGAAGCGACTTTTTTATAACTGTACTGACACACGGCTGTACTGATGAAGACTGTAAAATTGCTGTAATACATTACCTACAAAGCCCTGAACAGCTGAGCTTCCCACTATTTGAGGGAGCTCCTGGTGTATTATAGCCCCTCACGTCCACTATGCTCAATTATTTCTGGACAATTGATTATTCCCAGAATATCAGCATCAACAGTAGGCGGTAGATCTTTCTCCTATCTGGCACCTAAACTCTGGACTAGCCTTCCTAGCACAGTTGAGGAAGCAGACACACTCTGTCAGTGTAAACTATTTTAAAGACACATCTTTCTGCATTAGCACACACATAAAACACACATGCTGCTGAAATCCACATCCTCTAAAGGAGTGTTAGTCTGCATTAGTTAGGGCCACCGGAGCCGGGAACACTTCCCTAAAGACATTATAATGTGAACGGCATCTGCGCTTATGTTAATCTGTTTTATTATTCCCAAGGTCTCCATAATCCTGGACCAGGCCGTATCCTGAGCAGCTGCTGTGGTGGTCATGGAGGAGTGGAGAGCGTGAGACTGATTCCTGTAAGACCCCAGTGACAGACGAGTCCTCGCATTGATCCTGAAGGGCCAGCCTGAACACCAGCTGGTGACCTCTCCCACCTGCAGCTTCTCCACGATGGACGTCCAGCACTCTCCAGCCTCCGGTGCCTAGACTGCAGCTCTGCGCAGAAAGTTTGGCCAGAGGAGAAATGGTCAAGTCTGGTTTCTCTCCAGGTTTTTTAATTCTTCACTTTCGCCAATTGGTGATGTCTCATCAACATGAGATGTTCCCCCATCATCAGATTATTTGGCATGTTTTAATGATAAACTCACTTCATTTTGACTCATTATATCTGAAAACAGGACTATATGTTTCACTTGTCTAGAAAATGCTTCTTGGTTTGAGAATATTCAGATATTTGGATTAGAAATGAGACATAGTCTTCACAGTAATGCGCCCCTCGGCCCCTGACCTGTGCTGTCCCCGATGGCGGTGCTGGTGGAGGCGATGGTGTCAGCGAGCGCCATCAGAGACATCTGCTCCATCCGCGAGAGCCCCGGCAGGCTGGAGTGCAGCAGGTGACCCGACAGCACCTGAGCCTGCTCCGGCCCGAAGAACACAGGGCTGTATTTGGACAGGTCGATCACTTTAGCATTTGCATCATTCTCATCATCGTCACCATCATCAAACGGGTCCAGATCCTCCACAGCGCCCCCGCTGGCCATGAAGAGCTCATCATACGCATCTTTGTGGCTGGAGGTGAGCACACCATGGGCTGATACACCGTCCGTCAGGGCTGCTCCATTAGGGCAAAAATCAAAATCACCATTAGTTAGGTCAGAACCGTAATCATGATCACTTAAAATGATTATCAGTGGGCCAAAATGTTTTACATCTACAGCTGAAGTCAGAATTATTCGCCCTCCTGGGATTTTATTTCCTTTCACAGTATTTCCTAATGACTGCTTGTGTGAGGTGTGTGTAATGCAGTGTGTATGATGTAATCTGCCATTATTCTCTCTATCAGCTGCCGTTATCAGTCTGACACTAGGGTTTTCCTCTTTCTGAAAGTCTTGATAACACTATCCTGGAGTTTCTCTGTCATTATTTCAGCTAATAGGACTGTAGCATACTGATGTGTTGTACTCTCCTATTCTCTGTGCTCTGAGTTTACACACTATCACCCCTTTTGCTGTGGAGAAACGCTCAATGTGAGAAGAGTCCATTGCAGAGCGCTACCGTCAGTGTGCTCGTTCGCATTGGTGGCCGTCTCCTCGTCAGCAGCTAACAGTGCGTACAGCGGCAGCGGCGGGATGGAGTCGATCTCGGTGTAGTCTGCGCTCTCTGTCCGGCTGAACATCTCTCGCGGGTCGCGGGTGGTGCTGCCGCTCGTGCTGATGGTGAGAGAACGCACACGCCGCTCCTGACCCTTCAGGGACACCACCTGACACACAAACACACTCCATTAAACACACATACACGTCGCCTTATAGGGTACATTGCAGGACACACACATTTATATACTGTCCACCCAATAATTAATGTGGCTATCTTATGTAAAACTACTTGTATGGTCTGTCTTGGGTTATTAGGAGTCGATAGTTCTCACAGCATTATGGAGAAACACTGATTACAGACAAACTATAACACCAAATCAGAAAAAGTTGGAGCAGTATGGTATTTCAGTACAGACGATACAACAAACATTATTAATGTGTTCTTCATGATTTTTATGTTTGTTTTTTTCAAAATAAACACCTATTCCAATGTTCGTTTCAAGAACACTAAAGCATTCCCCACTCTGTAATGCTGCCGTTCCTGTTCACAACACTTAAAGACGTTTAGGGGCTGAAGACAGCAAGTGCTGCAGTGTTTCAGGTGTAATTCTGTCCCATTCATCCTGCAAACAAGTCTTTAGATGGGTGTGATTTAAAATGTGCCACACATTCTCTATTGGAGACAGGTCAGGACTGTAGGCAGGCCAGTCCAGCACTTGTCTCCTCTTCCTCCTCTGCAGCAGGACTCTGTAATGTGTGCTGAATGTGGTTCTGCATTGTCTTGTTGAACTCTGCATGTGCGTCCCTGGAGAAGAAGGCAGCATATTGAGCTCCAGAATCTCTCAGTACTGTTCAGCATTAATGGAGCATCACAGAAGAGCAGGTTACCTTTGCCAAGGGCACTGACACAACCCCAGACCATGACAGATTCTGGCTTTTGGACTTGTTGCTGGAAACAGTCTGGATGATCCTTTTCTTCTCTGGTTTGGAGCACACGGCGTCCATTTCTCCCCAAAAACACCTGAAACACTGCTTCATCTGAGCACAGCACACGTCTCCACTGTGTGATGATCCATGCTTGATGCCTCTGAGCCCAGAGAAGTCGCTTCTGGACACTGTTAACATAGGGCTTCCTTTTGCCACAGTAGTTTTCTCTGGCGTTTGTGGATGTGACTCTGTATTGTGGTGCTTGACAAAGGTTTACCGCAATAGTCCTGAGCCCATGTGCTGATCTGGCTTATAGATGAATGAGGATTCTTGATGCAGCGCCCCCTGAGGGATCGGAGGTTACGGTTGTTCAGCTTAGGCTTGCGCTCTTGTCCTTTACGCACTGAAACTCCTCCAGATTCTTCAATCTTTAATGTTGTTCTGCACTGATGAAGGTGAAATATCCACATGTCTTCCTCTCTTTCTCTGAGGAACATTGTGTTTACACAGTTCGGTCATTTTCTCTTGTATTTGTGGTCAAACTGGCGATCCTCGGCCCATCTCTGCTCCTAAAGGACTAGACCTTTACTGATGCTGCTTCATAATCACACTCACCTGTGGACATCACCTGTGTCTCATCACATCATTATTCAGCAGTTCACCTGATCACTGCCCTAAACTGCTCCTGTCACTGTTTCTGGAGTGTGTTGAGCTCTGAATGACAGGAGAGGATGGAGATTTACAGATGAACTGAAGATGACCAGATAAACATCAAATATTGTGTGTTCATATCGATAAACACAAGTCAAAGTACATCTGGAAATCACTACTTTCATTTTGTATTTGCGTTCTCCATACTGTCTCAACGTGTTCTGATTTGAGGTTGGACATTGCAAAAGTGCTATAGAAATAAAGATTGAGTAATGGGATTGAATATAAATAAAGGTTTGACTGGCGCACCTCTCCTGCTATGCTCTTCACCAGGTGTGCCAGGATGGCTTTGGCGCGCCGCATCTTGCCCAGGTCCATGAGCTCCAGCAGCTGCACGGGGTGGTACTGCGGCAGTGTAGGGAACAGCTGATGCGCCGCCTCGAACAGCCCACAGTCCTGCATCTCCTGCGGCAGGTCCAGCACCGTCCTCTTCCCGCTCAGCTTCTGTGCCAGACTCCTCATGGACCTGGATAGAGTCTTCTTACTAGGGTTCGGGCTCAGTCCGTCCTGCTTCAGAGAAGCAGCACTGCCAGAGCTGCTGCTGAGTGTGTGTGTGTGCAGTGAGGCCGGCTGCCACTGAGAATACACATGCATCTCGCAGTCCATCCCCACCACCAGGATCCCGTCCCGCACCCAGGACAGAGACACAGGAATAGGTGGAGATCCCTCGACAGACGACACCAGATCCACCACCCTGAGCAGCACCAACCGGCAGAAGCGGAGCTCCCTGCTGCAGTCTGAGGAGCCCAAATCTGGAGGCTTTCCAGAGAGCAGCCCGTACATGTAGAGCTTCGACCCTAAACCTACAGTTAATATGTGAGAGCCGTCCTCTCTGGACACCCAGTCCAGGTGCACCTGCTTCCTGATGCCTTTAGATATGATGTTATTATTATTATTATTGATGAAACTCTCGCTGAGTTTCTCTGCGTCTCCGCTGACTGTCAGCTTCTGCTCCAGGATCCACTGGGAGCCGCCGGTGGACTCGCACTGGAAGATGCTGATATGCATGAGTGTGTCTGCGCTGAGGTGTGTGTGTGCGCTGCGGTGTGCGACGGCGATTCTGCTGGTGTGGCAGCAGCTGAGGCCTGCGATCGCTCCGCACATGTTCAGTGCGCTGCTGTTGGCCACGCCTGCCCCCACCAGCAGAGGCCACTCCTCCCACACATATGTGCGCTCTGCACACGCAGCGCTGCACCTCCAGAAGCGCACGCTGCCATCTGAACAGGAGGTGGCCAGCAGATACGGAGCCTGACCAGCCGGCTGCAGAGACGAGGAGCTCAGGTGACCTGCAACACAAAGCAGGAGTTTCACAAATAGCCCATAATAATAATAATAATAATAATAATAATAATAATAATAATAATAATAATAAACTATAATAATAATAATAATAATAATGATAATAATAATAATAATAATAATAATAATAATAATAATAATAATAATTATATTAATAATAATAATAATAATAATTATATTAATAATAATAATAATAATTATATTAATAATAATAACAATAATGATATTAATACTAATACTAATAATAATAATAATAATAATGATGATATTAATAATAATAATAATAACAATAATAATATTAATAATAATAATAATAATAATAACAACAATAATAATATTAATAATAATAATAATAATAATAATAATAACAATAATAATATTAATAATAATAATAATAATATTAATAATAATAATAATATTAATAATAACAACAACAACAATAATGATATTAATAATAATAATAATAATATTAATAATGATAATAACAATAACAATAATAATAATAATAGTAATAATAATAATAATAATAAGACTATAATAATAATAATAATAATAATAATAATAAAAACAATAATGATATTAATAACAATAATAATAATAATATTCATAATGATAATAATAATAACAATAATGATATTAATAATAATAATAATAATAGTAATAATAATAAACTATAATAATGATAATAATAATAATAATAATAATAACATTAATAACTCATTTACTCATTACATTTTTTTCAGCTTAGTCCCTTTATTAATCTGGGGTCACCACAGCGGAATGAACCGCCAACTTATCCAGCATATGTTTTTACGCAGCGGATGCCCTTCCAGCTGTAACCCAGCATTGAGAAATAATAATCATAATAATATATAAGTGGGTGGTATTTTTATTTATGTTTAATGGTTTGTGATATGCAGTTGTAAAGTGATTTAACGTGTATTTTAAATACATTTTCTTTAGGGTGACTCGATTTAACATTCTGTCAAGGGACAACAGATGAAAAATAGTCTTTGGCCAAATGTGGTACATGTACAGAAATGTTTTATATAATGTTCACATCTGAGCTTTCAGAATAATATTTACAGACACAGCACTACAGAACCCCATGTGAGCTGACCTGCAGCCGGTGTGACCCGTAGGACCTCCACCCCCTGCGGGAGCTGCATCTCCTGGCTGTAGACTCTGCTGCTGGTCAGGCTGAGACGGCAGGCGCTCTGCAGGTTGGAGGTGCTCAGTTTAGATCTGGAGGAACCGACCGACTCAAAGTTAAACTGGGCTGATGGAGAGACCGTCTGCTTTTCTGCTGGAGGCTGAGTTTGCTCTGAAATAACAGAGACAGGCACATATAACAATATAAATACAGCTGAAGTCAGAATTATTCACCCCCCTGTGATTATTTATTTCTTCAAATATTTCCTAAATGATGTTGAACAGATTCAGGAGTTTCTCACAGTATTTCCTCTAATATTTGTTCTTCTGGAGAAAGTCTTATTAGTTTTATTTCAGCTAGAATAAAAGCAGTTTTTAATTGTTTTAAAGCCATTTTAAGGTCAATATTATTAGCCCCTTCAGCAATATTAGTGTTGGATTGTCTCCAGAACAAACCACTGTTATACAATGACTTGCCTAATTACCCTAACTTTACCCTAATTACCCTAGTGAAGCCTTTAAATGTCACTTTAAGCTGAATACTAGTGTCTTGAAGAATATCTAGTCTAATATTATGTGCTGTCATCATGACAAAGAGAAAAGACATCAGTTATTAGAGATGAGTTATTAAAACTATTATGATTAGAAATGTGTTGGAGAAATCTGCTCTCTGTTACACAGAAATAGGGGAAAAGATATACAGCTATACAAACTGAACAGGGTGAATAATTCTTCAACTGTAAATATAATGATTCAGTGTTATATTTCATATCATTCTTTCTGTAATTATGTTTATCCAACAAACTGACTCCAGTCGAACACTTAAGACTTTAAATATGCAATATGTAAAACTGTGATATGCACCATTAGTGCCATTTCAATACTTTAGACATACAGTCCCTAAAGAAAACCATCATACGCTGTTAAAATCTACACCTTTACTCACATTACAGCCTGCTGTCAGAAGAGCTTGAGGAGAAAGCTGGATTTATACTTTCGCCTGGTGCCGCATCGCACACCTCACAAAACAGACGAGGCTTTTACACTTGCAGTGTTTGCGGTTGAGATATTCTTCAAAACAACAGGGGGCGGTCAAGAGAAACTGAGCGTAAAGTCAGACGGATAAACAGAGAAGTAGATACAGAACTACGTCATCTCATTAATGTCAGTCAAGAGTTTTAAACTAATCATTTTTATAATTTATTATAATGATTATAAGGATTTTTACGCTGGTTTTAAAACGCATGAGCGGCGCGTAACAAGCACAGGTAGCCTGCTTTTTTGGCGCGCATGTTAACTATCGGGACTCGCACCCGCAGAAGAGCAGCGCGTGCGAGAGCAGCGCGTGCGAGAGCAGCGCGTGTCAGAGGCGCGCGGGTTCTCTGCGCACACGAGGAGATGCGTCAGTTTGCTTTTTGATTACATTGCTTTCACAAGCGTTGGTTCGGTTGCACATAGAGAATAACCTCTTTATTTCGGAATTACTGTTACACGGTGTAATAGCATACATTGACCGGCATCCGGTGGGGACGCTGTCCTGCGGGATGCTAGGCACTTGTTGCGGGAGACTACCAGGCAATAAAGGCAGTTCTAGTTCAGCTCATGTCTGTTTTATCGTGTAGAACACAAACAATTACCACTCTTAATAAATACACTTGCATATGAAGTAAATCATATTTTTTACATATTTACTGGGGCACTGGAGATTTTTACTGGGGCACGTGCCCCAGTGAATTGGGTCTAGCAACACCCCTGGACGGATCATAAAGACGTCTGTACAGGTGTGCTGTTTCAGACAAAATCTCTTCAAAGTGTTTCATATTCAGCTCAAATCAAACGCGGCGCCACGTGAACTGTTCACTCGAGTCTCAAAAAAAATAATGCGCTCCGCCAGCCGAAATCATGTCACGCGCACGCAAAGCAAACCTCCGCAAACACAGCAATGACATCCCATTCGCCGCACACACTCAAGTGAACTAGCGGACACGTCGAGTATAAACCAGGCTTAAGGCTGTAGAAAGGCACAGGTTAGGAGAGGCGACAGAAACATTTCAAAGGCTGGAGAAGTTATCAGGAACGTGATTCCATTTCAGGCTGTGTGACAAATGAAGTATTATATGAGGAGTTACTATAGACTCAAATATAACTCAAATCAGGTCTCAAGCCAACAGGGTCAGCTTTTTCTGATTGAGACTGAAATCTGTGAATAAAACTGATGTCAGACGAACCCATGCTGACGGGCTCTGCGTGGAGATGTAGATGCCACATGTGCAGGAGTGACCTGCGGCTCTGCGTGATCTCCACCACCACCAGGAAGAACCGCGCCGAGAACAGCGTCTGCCTGGAAACTGAAGGACAACAGTTCAACATGCAGAGAGAGAGAGACAGAGAGACAGAGAGGGAGAGACAGAGAGAGAGAGAGAGAGAGAGAGAGAGAGAGAGAGAGAGAGAGAGAGAGAGAGAGAGAGAGAGAGTATAATAAGTGTATCATTATTATTAACATGTATTAATGAATATTTATATATCACTCGCTATTATTATAATGATTTATTATTCATATTGTTTGGCGTATACATGTACACTGTAGCTGTTTATATAATTATTTCACACATCTATTCCTGTTTTCTTTATGTATTATATGATTGTGTTCATTATTCAGTGCTTTGGCAATACTGTAGTCAAGCTCATTTGAATTTGAAAGGGGGAGAGAGAAAATCAGGAGAAAAAACAGAACTATGAGAGAGAAATAGAGAGATATCTCCTACCAGACTCCTCTTCCTCCTCCTCCTCTGTGTTGTGGTTTCCTAAGATCAGCTCCTCCTCAAACACATGCAGCATCTGCGTCTCCTTCCCCTGCTGCACACACGCACACACACACACACACACACACACACAGCAGAGCAGATGAGGAGCTGAACATCTGGAGCAGATCTCGCATGTACAGAAGCAGATCTCATACGTACAAACTCTGTGATGGCGTCCAGCTCGATGATGCAGCCGGGTCGGGCCGTGGACTGCTGGCTGATGATGTTGAACACCTCTCCCACATATTTCTGGAGCACAGAGACAGGATCAGACATATGCAGGACTGCACTACAGGGAATATACAGCGTTCATACGGTTTCATTCAATGCTTCTTAAAGGGGACCCAATATGCTGCTTTTTATAAGCTGTAAACACGTCTCTGCTGTGTCCAGAGTGTGTGTGTGTGTGTGTGTGTTTCAGCTCAAAATGGCACACTACTAAGGTTTCAAACTCTCTAGGATTCCTAATGAAATGTTTTCTCATTAAAACGACATGGTTTCTCATAATAACGAGAAGTGATTTCACCAAAATGTCCTCATTGAATATCTATCACATCTTTTTATTACAAGAAAATATTGTTTTAAAGAGAAAATATCTTGCGTAATCAAATGATTATCGTGGTATTATGAAAAAACTGTTGTTTTAATAAGAAAACATGTTGTTTTTATGACAAGTTTGTTTAAAAAACACTGTGTGGCAGCAATGCATCACTGTATAATACAAGAAAATGTGTGGTTTTAACAAGATCTTGTTTTTACTGCAGATGAGTGTAAAAATAATATGTGTGGCAGCAATGCGTCACCGTACTACACATAAAAGAAGATGAAACCCTGTGAACAGATTAAACACAGCAATGGAGAAAAGAGCGCTCTTATTATCTCAGCTGTCAGTCAGCGCCCACTCTGTTTTTCTGGGTCACTGCGTCTTCGCGTGTGCAGTGTCGATGCAGACATCAGATACCAGACACTTTTAAAAGATGATGTAAGCAGGTGGTAAAAATAAAGAATAAATCAGAACTGACCATCAAGACCTGCAGTGTTAAAGCCTGGTTTATACTTCTGTGTGGAGTGATCGGCGTGGCCCACAGCACATGCCTTGCGCATAGCTGTGCATCTATACTTCTGTGTGCTGTTTGTGCTGCTCTGCAATAACACTTCTGAAACACTAGCAGGCAGTGTATCTTCTGCCTGCACTGATTAATGTGTTGACCGCGTTTATTCTACAGCAAAATTAGCCCGGGTGCTAATGTTGCATTAATAACGAAATGAAAGTGTTGACAGTTTATTTGTTTTACATTAGAATTGGTCATTACTAGGGCCAGACAGAATCTGCAGGCATTTTTAGCTATTTCTGCTGAGAATTTTGTAAAAAATCTGCGGATTTATGTGAAATGATTTTGGGAGTATCATAACTAAAAACCCTATATATGAATTAAAAAATAATACCTTTTAAATTTTTATTTAATGTTTACAATGCAAAAACAATTAGATTCACTTATTTGGTAAAAGTCTCTCATATAATATCTCTACTAAAAGACAGAAAATATGACTGTACAAACTGTACTGTAAATAAATAATATGAACATTTTCATATTAGTCAATAATACTACTGAAATTAATTTAAAAACTGAATAAATATAAATATACACACATTTACACAAGTAAATAAACAGACTCAATGATGGGCTAAAATCTGTGGATTTCTGCGCGGACAGATTCTGTGAGGGTCTACTCATTGGTAATGTTGCATTGTTTTTGCATGGGTTATGAGCTGTAAAACAGTATGTGTATATATTTCTTGTAAATAAATCACAAATTGTGGCATGTTGCGAAATATTTGCGTCTTGTGTTTTATTGATGACGCCACCAACGACTAGTCGACGTCGACTCAACTTCGATAACACAAAAGTCGACCTCCAAAAATCTAAAGTCGTTCAACTCCTAGGTAAAACAGATCTTTTAATTCCAGTTTCTTTGCAAATCCTGTCTGGTGGACATGATTATACGTGTTACTATGGAAACATGTTAATTTGAGCCTGTCAATCAATATCGGTGGGCGGGGGAAACCCTCACTGCAACATCAAGGTGTGGTTGGCCTCAAAATCGCTGTGATTCGGATGCTATTTTAACGACAGGATATTAAAAAATAAAAAGAGAGAAACTTGTTGTTTAAATCACTCCAATATGACTGTGGACAGACTTTTCTAACACACGTTTGTCCAAACAGCTTCCAAAATTTGATTTTTGTATAATCTGTGCCCTTTTTTGATATCTGACAAGAAAAAGGGAGTTGTTTTGTGCCTTATGCAAAGATTTTTCCTTCATCTGCTTTTATTCTGCACTTATAGATGTAAAAATTCCATCATTTGTCTTTTTACACAGGCACTGTCTTTTTGCACGTCGGCGACAGCCATGTTGAGGGCTATGCGACCACATGTAGGCTGCGCCAGAGCATACGTGTGCGCTTGACGCAGAAGTATAAATCAGCCTTAAAGGTGCAGAATAGCATGTAGAATAGACACCTAGTGGCTGAACTAATTACTACAGTTCAAATTCAAAATATTGGAGAGGGATATTTTTAACCCCGCTTCTCCTCCACAAACACAGGTTGCCAGATTGATGACACAGGCAGGTGTGATCAAACTGTACACTGTAAGCTGCTCAGCTAATGTTTATGTTAGTAATATTTATATTATTCACTGATTAAAACCACCTTATGTGTTTTTTCATAACTCTGAATCTGCAGGTCATAATAGTCTGCTGCTGTCCTCCAGAGGGCGTATTTACAGCATCCGTCAAGAGAAGGGGTGCACAAACCTTCTTCCTTAATTGAGGGTTGTGGGCCAAATATATATACCAAACCCATATTTATATATATATATATATATAAATATAAAAAATTTGCCATGGGTAATTTCCTAATTAGGAATATTTAATTTAAAATATCTGGAAAATGTCGTTTTAAAGTATATTAACTAATGCAGTGTCATTGGTAACATTTAATAATGAACATATTACAGTAAAAACATAAACAATCCTATTTATAACACGATGGAGTTCGATGTGAAAAACACTAGTCGAGCTGCTCCTGCCTTCACCTTGATATTCTGGCTGATATCTTCTGCATTGTCTGTCCAGTGAAAGTATTTACATGTAAATTTACATTTACTTTTAATAGAATCATTTAATTTCTGTTGGCTTTTTTGTAGCTTAGCAATAAAAACAAAAGGTTGCGTTAATATCGAAATGTCAATCTGTGTCAAAGGAATTTGCCTCAGCCATCATCCCATCATTCTCCCTCTCTTTCCAGATGGGACGGCAGGCCACATCAAAGGTTACCAAGGGAAAACTTTGACCCACGGGCCCAACTCTGATCAAGAGCCTTCATAACAGAAGAGAAATACACTGCTTTTTTCCACCTAGGCAACCCTGAACAATGCTGAAATATAACTGGTTAAACTTGCAGTGGGTGGAGCTACACATCAAATCAAAGACAGACATTTACCAAGCAGAATAACAGCCTTCAGTACTGAAGTGTGTTCACTTAGCATGATTCTTAAATATCTATATATTGAGGTATTTTAATGCTTTAAAAGAATCAGAGAGTACATACAGTGCCTTGAACCTATTAATATAGAAGTGGTGTTTGTTCTTACAGAGATGTCGGGGTTAGAGAGTTCACTCAGCAGTTTTTTGGCCTCAATAATGGCCTGGTAGAGTCTGAGCGAGTGTCCGTCGCTGGCGATGAAGCAGGCGCTGGGTGAGTTCCCATACACACCTTTGGGAAGCAAAATGAAATATGAATAGAGCAGCAGTAACATCCAATCAGCTTCACACTGAAAATCAGACAGACGGGACATGCCAGAGATCGTCAATTAAACTTTAAAAGATGATCAGTAAATATTGATGAGCCGAACACACATTTATGAATAATCTATTCTGTTTCCCACTCACTTATTAATAGATGCAGCTCGGCTCAGAGAAACCTTTAAAACAGCACAGATAATCCAGATGCAGAGTGCTTTCTGCTGTCCTCTACTCTCACTGTCTTTTTTACCTTAAAGCAGTGCTTCACTTCCAAAATAACAATTCTGACACCATTTATTCACCCTCCACTTTATCCAGACCTGTATGAGTTTCTCAACACAGAAGAAGATATTTTAGAGAATGTTCATGTCTGATGGTCACTATTGACATCTACAGTAGGGAAAAATACTATGGAAGTCAATGGTGACCATCAACTAGAGATTAAAGATTCATGATTAGCTGATTGAAATGTATTCAAACATCTGATGATTCAATATGATTGAGATTTGTTGTGATTGAGAGTTGTTGTGGCGGCTCCTTCTTAGAGTATTAAAGATATTTTCTGTCAGCACTTATTCATTCTGCATTAATGTATTCAGATTAAAGCTGCACAATTAATCATTAAACCTTCATATCTCATTGCTAGATGTATAACTTTTCACGAATTATTCAGTGGCATATATTTGATGGATGTTTGACGCCACCTACTGGTTAAACAATGTAATTGCTACAACTTTCAACAGCGTCAAGTTGCATCAAGCGGTGATTTAACTGACCTATAAGCTGTTCTCCCAGTACTTCTGTGTTATTTAATTGTTTGTACCTAACTGAAAAGGGTACAAACTGAATCTCTCAATCAAATGCAGATCTGAGTGCAGCACGAAGGATTAATAAACACATGCAAATCCTCATCATTTCTTATTCATGTTGTGTGGGTGTTTGAATTGAGATGCCAGTCTTTTAATGATTAATCGTGCAGCTTTACACTGAGTGCATTCATTTTAGTAGTGAAAGAAAACATTTAATAACCTAAGAAGGTGCCCCCACAACTACTCCCATCATCAATATATTTTACAGGAAAGCCAAAATGCTTTCACACATGCACTTTTATTGATGCAGGACGCGATCTCTCTGTGATTGGTACTAATGTAGGATTAAACTAGAAGTAAAAAAAGATCCGCAGGTCACGTGCGTTCTGAAATGTTGGTCGTCCTCAGTTACACCTCTAATAAGTGCATAGTGTATAGTAGGGATGTAACGATTCACCGTGAGCTGGTTGAAAATCGATTCAAATATAGACGAAGATAGAAGAAATGCTGAATGAATCACGATGTTCTGAACAGAGGGGGGCGCTGTGTTTACAGGCGCAAACTCAATTTACCTTCACATCAGCACTGAGCAAGAGGTGGAGCGGCAATGATAGCGGTGAAGTGCGCCAGACAAACACACACTGTGTTCAAATACTGCAGAAAGACGTTTATATACACTAACAGAAGAACGAAGATGATGCAGATAAAGCATCAGCGCACTGTCACACACATCTATACGCAACAAACACTATATATAAGCCAAACCACGCAGACCGGATGATCTTCAGCTCAGCTTACTCTGAGTGCTACAGAGATCACACGGTGCATCA
>NC_079442.1:54835436-54840436 GCF_903798145.1 Danio aesculapii
CGTCTGTGTGTTTGGAGATCATCAGGACACTCGGGGTGAAGATGCTGAGGCGCAGGCTGCTGCTAGACGGCTTGTTCTGGGTGATCAGGGCGGAGGACGAGTGCAGGCCGGCAGGCCGCTGACGCCCCTGCTGGAGTGCCAGATCCACGTTCCTGTTGCAGGCGTACATCACCACACTGCCGCTCAGAGAGTTAGCGTCGCCCGTGGGGAACGCCACCGGGATCCTGGACACGAACGACACCTGCACACACAGCAGAGAGCAGGATTCAGACACACTTTACTACTAACACTCCAAGACTTTTAGAAGACTTTCATGACTGAATGTTTCATCCAATGTCTACATATATGAGATAAATAATAAAAAACAAGCACAAATTTATTACAGCATATAGTAAAACATGCAACATATGCAGTAGGGCTCTGCGATTAATCGAATCGCAATCGCAATTTGAAACGTTCTGATTATCTAATCGCAAGAGGCTGTGATATGAAATATATTATTTAACTTCCCCCACCCACAGCGAATGCGTGACCACCGTCTGCATGCGACAGTCTTACTAGCCAATTGAGTGAGCACACTGTCATTCTGCCCAATCAGAATTGCGCAACCGACTTTGTTGCCAGAGCATGAGGAAATACAACCACCAGCACCTAAAAAGCACCACCGGCGGATAGATGAGCAGTGTCTTGCTGAAAAGTCAACTGAAAGCATGTCAGCGGCACTCAGTCTGGTAGCAAGCACAATTTCAGAGATGTTTGCTGATATAAGTTAATATCTTTTCAGTTCTTTTTCACTCACTGCAGTTTAAGAAGCTACGATACAGATTATTGAGCTGAAGCTTGACTACAAAATTAAATCGCAAATCAAATCACACAGCCCTACTGTTCAGTTTAAATGTATTTCTAAGGCCCAATCCTCCCCCTCAGCCCTTCCCCTTCCCCCTGGTTTTGCACATTCATGTGAAGGGTTAGGGGTGTCCTAATTCTCTTTAGCTTGAAGGCGTAGGGCTAAGGGGAAGGGCTAGATACCCCTTTGAACAGAGTTTTTCAGGACCACACTCGAAACCAAGGGGTAAGAAAATTTCCTAGAATACACCAGCCACAGCAGCAGTATTGCTGACCCGGAAGTAAGTAGATCCACAAATTACTTTTAATTAAATTTAAAAAAAATTCATTATTACAACAAACACATGTTTTAATATGTTCATAACTGCGTTCGTGTTTTACCGTCATACCGTCAAAACGCAAAAAAAAAAAAAAATATATATATAATAATATATATATATATATATTTATATTCTATATACGCTAAATTTGGCTATCTATAATCCATAATCATACCTCCTGTACAGCAGTCCCACAACTTTATGAATCCCCTGTCAGAAGAGGCTAGTGTGTGTGAATGAGCTGTGCACAGTGTCTGCTGTAATGTTAATGTTGTTTTCATGTGTGTTTACACTGATCAATATGGCCACAGTGTTAAATGCACAGTACAGATACGAGCTTACTGTCACATATCATCATGATAACATGATATATGCCGTCAGTGATTTCCTGAAGATAAATACCAAAAAATAACCCAACTGGAATAACTACAGCAGTCGGGATCGTCTAATCTCATATAAAGCAAGAGCTCACGATGACACATGATGACGTGTGGGTCTTGTAGTGCTGTCCCATTTCTTAGGGATAAATTTTGAAGCCCTTCCCCTTCACACTTGGTTTCAAGGGCTAAGGAGAAGGGGAAGGGGTACAAAAATAGACTTGGGATTGGGCCTAAATCTATGTAAAATGTATTTAGATGAAGCTTACACAGCACTAATGATCTGAGAGCGTGTGATTGGCCAAGGACAGAAAAGGAGTAAAGACAACTACCTATATTCCAGTACACCGACATCTGTTCAACTCATTTCCATCACTTTTATAAAACGTTTTCAGGCCTGGAAAACGCCGTGTCAAAATGAAATGACTTTCCAGGTTTACTATGACCGTGTGAACGCTGATAGAGGTTAAGGCTCCACGATTAACAGTTCATGATCTAGATTTGATCACGACAGGATCTTAATCCAGCATCTCTACAGTTCAGCTAATTATATTTTCAGGTTCAGGAGTGAAGCAACAAGGTGCACAAGTCTTCACACTGTCTTATACACATCGCTCAGCAACATGGACACGGTGAGACTCTGAATGGTGTTGAGAGAGTCAGCATGCTGTATTGATAAGCTATTATACACCCTATATAGTCACTTCTGTCTTCATGTAATAACGTATTAGCGACTGCAAAATCAACCGTGAGCAGTCTGTTTACCACAGAGAGGATGAGTGCGCCTGCGAATGAAGTCTACTCTAGTAAAGGCTGTGAATAACAGCTAATAACTGTGTAAATAACATTCAGTCTGTTGCACAGAGCGATGCTTTCACTCCTCATAGTCAACAGCCGTGTGGGGAGTAATTATGACGTGCTTGTATGTTATTTTCTCAAAGTGACGGTACTGTGACATGAGCCGCTTCAGGGTGAAACTGAAGGAGCCCGCATCATTCAACTGACCATTCATTCATTCGTTCATTCATTCATTCATTCATTTTCTTTTCAGCTTAGTCCCTTTATTAATCTGAGGTCGCCACAGCGCAATGAACCGCCAACTTATCCAGCACATGTTTTACGCAACGGATGCCCTTCCAGCTGCAACCCATCACTGGGAAACACCCATACACTTTTATGGTTTTATGTCTTTGGACTGTAGGGGAAACCAGAGCACCCGGAGGACACCCACGCCGACACGGGGAGAACATGCAAACTCCACACAGAAACACCAACTGATCCAGCCGGGACTCAAACCAGCGACCTTCTTGCTGTGAGGGCACAGCACTACCTACAGCGCCACCGCGTCCCCCTTTAAATGACCGTATCACATTTAATAGTTAGAAAACAAAGTGTTGTATGTGTTTTTATTCATAATGAACACACTGTTGTGCAGGAGAACAGATTCCAGTTCTATTAAATCTGTGACAGGGTGTAAGCTAGCTGAAGTGCACTCTGCAGTGTACAGCAGGCTTTACTGCTGTCGCTGGTGTTACAGTAGACGCTGCTCAGCTCTACAGCACTGAGTGAATAAGCAGAGCACTGACACATGACATGTTCACACGGATATTGATGAGGACGCCTGCAGTGCTGTGTACCTGCGCCTGTCGGAACATGCCGGGCTGGTACTCGTCCAGCCAGTCCACGTTCCACACCAGCAGAGATCCGTCCATGGGGTGAATGCAGAAGAGCATATCAGCAGCTCTGTTCCAGTCTGACAGCAGCAGATCCAGATGATGATCCACTGCTGCACCGCCTGCTGCTGCGCCTGAGGGAGGACTGGAGGAGCCCACAGCTGCACTCGCATCTGCATCTGCAAACACACACATCTGAATCATCACGGTCTGTACTCACACACAGACACATATCTATAATCACAGTACACTCTCACACACACACAGTAATCACAGTGCATCTGTACACACACAGAGCTCTATAATAACAGAATGAGATCATTGTAAAGGCGGTTATCATATAAATGATTTTTCACGTGTGTGTGTTTGTGTAAGAGTGTGTCGTATGTACCGCAGTGCTGTGTGTGTGTGTTGGGCTCTGCGCTGCTCCTCAGCTGCTGCAGAAACACCTCCATGCTCAGCGTCAGGTGCAGCTCCTTATTATTCAGCCAATGAACAGTGAAGGATCCGCACGCATCATCCTCATCACAGCCAATCATGGAGGAGATGGAGGGTAGAAGAGGGATATCTGCACACACACACACACACACACACGCACACACGCACACACGCACACACGCACACACACAAAAATACAAACACACAGCAGAGTTAATGATGTCTGTGCGCAAGCTGTGTATCAGTGTGTGTGTGTGTGTGTGTGTGTGTGTGTGTGTGTGTGTGTGTGTGTGTCAGGTTTCTGCAGATATCATAATGTTTAATTTAAGACTTTTAAAGACCTTTTTAAGACCATTAAGTATTAAATTTAAGCCCTATATCCCAATATCAAAAACACTCACACACACACAAAGAGAAAATGCTAAATCACAAGAGTAGTGGTAAAATAACTGTATTCTAATTGAACAGTAGTGAAGACAGGCAAGATGCACCAATGAACTACAGAAAAACAAACATCTTAAAGCTGATTTATACTTTCGCCTGGCGCTGCATCGCGCATCTCACCAAACAGACGAGGCTTTTATACTTGCTGCATACGCCATAGAGTTATTCTTTACAACAACAGGGGGCGGTCAAAAGAAACTGAGCGTAAAGTCAGACGGATAAACAGAGAAGCAGAACGTTTCCAGAACTGCGTCATCTCATTAATATCAGTCAATATATTTAAACTAATTATTTTTATAGTTTATTATAATGATTATCAGGATTTTTATAACATTCAAGATTTTTTTGTAATCAAACTTTGCTGCATCACTTGCTTTTGTTCATATCTCGGACAGTTCTACCTATTAAAGTTAAATATTAATGACAGCAGAACACGGGCTGCTCTACATTTGTATTTTTTATTATGGCAAGAATAAAAGCAAAATAAGTACACTTACTAAAAATACTGACATTTTTTATTTAGTCCACTCCACAATTCTCACACCACTGTCTGGCTAGTTTCTGTCCTCTTCTTATGCTAAAAGGCAATAATGATCCAACAATCCTGACCATTATCACCTATAAAGCCTAGAAATACAAGCCATCAGTATATTATACACCGATAGGTAGGACCAGACGAAATCTGCGGACATTTTTTACTATTTCTGCGCAGAATTGTGTTAATGATCTGCAGATATATGCTGAATTATTTTGGGAGTTTCATAACTAAATCCTTAATATATGAAATAAAAAGTAATACCTTCTTAATGTTTACAATGCAAATCCAGTTAGATTCACTTTATTTGGTAAACAAAGCAAGTCTCTCATATAATATCTCTACTAAAAGACAGAGAATATTACAT
>NC_079442.1:54845436-54850436 GCF_903798145.1 Danio aesculapii
ACACGAACAAACGCACACGCACAGACAAACACTCAAGAAATGCCCCAGGTAATCAGTTTACAGTTAATATCAAATCACTTCATGGTGAAAAGTGCTGCAAACCAACACAAACACACTCCCGTACACATACTGTCTAAGAATACTGTCAAACATTATATTAATAACACACACACACACACCTGTCCTGCGGTGGCGAAAAACTCTCCATCAGGGGAAAACTTGATGAAGTGCGTGGGAGCGGCAGACCTGTCAAACACAGAGATACACAGTCAGATCAGTGTGTTGAGTGTGTTTAAACTTTATCTTACAAGCACTCGATAAGAAAAACAACGTTTACTGTGAATCTAACACATAATCATGCTGCACTAGTTGTTTCTTCAACCTTAAAATTCCTCTTTTGCACAACATATTGCACAATATTGCTCTGTCTGAAGTAAAAGCACTTATATAGTCTTAGGTTATGTGTATTATGTATAATTATACGTAGTTAAATATGTGTAATACGTGTGTGTGGTTAGTATAGTTTGAGAAGCGCTCCCGTATGTTATGTATAGGTTTAAAACAGCTCTTGTGTCCAGTGTTGTGTTTATATTTATGGTTAATAGGGCTGCTTGATTATGGGAAAAATCAGAATCACACATGTTGGTCATAATTGTAATCACACTAATTGAAAACGATTATCAGCGGGCCATACGAGGAAAACCTTTCAGAGATACATGTAGCTTTTTACCTGTAAACAAGGTGTACAAATAGGTGTGAACAAATGATATGAATCCTATTTATTACCACTTTACAGTAACAGAGGAACGCTGCCAAATGTAGAAGTAAGAGTAAAGTTCTTTCACTGAAAATTGACTTGAGTAAAAGCACAAATCTTTAAGGCCCCGTTTACACTAATACAGCTCAGTGTGGATGGGGGAAGCGGAGACATCTGAAAACAGAGGCATGGCTGCAGACGTTCACCTATCTGACTGGGGCTTTGCCTCAATATTAAGTAGCCTACACACAGTTCAGTCCTGCATCCTCTCCATGTAAGTTCAGACTTCGCAAGTTTGATATGGAAAACAAACTCCAGAGGACACGTCAGGTAAATCCTCAAAGGGAACAGTGTACTGTATAACCTCATTCACATCACCCTGCAGGCTACGCTGTTTCTCTATCTTAATAATATAATGAAAACATGATATAAGGACCTGTCTGTTCTCATTTTGATATTAACTTAACAGACACTAAAATGTTGAGGCGCTGTGTAGCTGCATACTTATATGAGCGTCATCTTCACTGTATGCATATTTATAACAAAACAGAGCCGATAACATCACTGCCTCCTTTCACTATCATTGAAAACACAAAACATTCTCTCTGTTTTGCTAAAAAAATCAGTTTAATAATCAACAATGACCATTATAAAAGTATAATGCACAATAAGTTTATACAATATAGGAAATTAAGGCGATCAGTCAGAATCAGTGCACATGGTTATATAAATGAATATATTAACTTATCTTGATGCTCAGCCAAAACACGTTACCTGAGAACAAGTCAGAGTCAAAAGACCAAAGTCTGGGGAATATGTAGTTAGATCTAGACAACAAGATGAATTAATTATCAGGTTTAACAAATATAGTGAGAGTAGATCCAGCGGGAGATCCTTGATGAGGAGTCCAACATGCATAGCTCTCATCACTGCAGAGCATGCCAGAGTGCGAGTGTGTGTGGACACGTGTTGTGTATTTTCTGTAGTATAATGTGGACGGAGAGTTGTTCAGAAACGCTAGGTGAAACGCCAGTGTGAATGCGGATCGTTTTTGATCTAAATATTAGTGTAAACGGGCCTAAATGTGCTCAAACAGTACAAGTTATTACCCAAAAATTGTACTCAAGTAAATGTAATGAAGTGAATGTATCTGGTTACTACACACAAACTCTCACCTCCCTGTCATATGATTGAAAACATATATATATATATATACACATCTATAAAGTGTCCCATCCCTGTTGAACACAGACCTGCACTGCCACACACATCTCCAGGAGCGCAGCTCAGCGGCAGCTTCATCTTCAGTGTGTGTGCTGAAACACACGTCACACCACAGCTGCACACACACCGAGCCCGTCAGCAGACACGACCCTGAGCACACACATGACACAACACCTTGAGTTTGAGGCTGTTTATTTATCACCACATCAGTAACTTATCATGGCTACTTCATGGAAACATCCATATAAAAGCAGATTATACTATAACAACAACAACAACTCTATATCTCAATGATACAGAATACAGAAATGAACATAAATATAATATAAACTACAGATCAATTCAGATCAATCTGTGATGCTTTTTCTTTTTAAAGTGCTCTGAGTATGTGTTTTATACATCTGTAAAAGCATTTATTATTTTTTGTCCATGTGAGTTACTGTTTTTCCTCTCATTTCTGTCCTGCTGCTGTTTATGCACTGCAAAAGATGCTTTTCTTACTTGTGTTTCTAGTTCAAATATCTGAAAATTCCTACATCGAGAAGCAAAAGAAGCAGAAGAGTCAAAATGAAGTCAGATTTTCCTTAAAACAAGCTAAATAATCTGTTAAATAATCTTAAATTAAACAAGATTATTCTGCTTCCCCCATTGGCAGGTTATTGAGCTTGTTTTAAGGAAAAACTCACTTCATTTTGACTCAATATTTCTGAAATACACTAGATTTTTGCTTGTTCAGAAAAATACTTCAAATTTTCTGAATTTTCAGATATGTGAACTAAAAACAAGACAAAACTACGTAAGAAAGGCATTTTTGCAGTGTATTATATATTGTATGTATTTGCACTCTTACTATTAAAAATAGAATTAACAAAAATACTGAAATACTGTTACGAATGTCTATTAAAAACTTCTAATAAAATGTTTTTTTATAGTGAGAAAGGCTTAGATGAGAGATATTGAGCAGCTCATCTCAGACACCACACACACACAGACACACACATATGTACGTACCGCTGGGATGCCAGGTCAGGATGTGTGCGGTGGATGGAAGCGCAAACTGCCCACTCTTCTGCCACTGATAATTCAGCTTCTGCTTAAAACAACACACACACGCACGCGCACACACACACACACACACACACACACACACACACACACACACGCTCTTCAGTCTGACTGATCCTGAATATATAATGTCAGGTACGTTTGGTGATGTTTTTTTTTTTTTGATTATTGATGATTTATAACATGTGTTACTTGGTTATTTTCATAGATCACAAGACCTTGCACACCGTAACAACACAATATTTTCTGTAATAATACGGGATTATTATATTGACAAAAATCATGATTTCTTGATGTCTGAATTAGTGTAATTTTTCCATCATGTGTCACTGCATAATAACAATCTTTTATTTAAGTTTTTTTTTGGCAAATATTTAATTTTTTTGTATTTATAAATGCTCTAAATAATAATTTTCCTAATTCTAAACATTAAATTGTTTAAAAATAACTTTTTTTAAAAGAAAAGTGTCCACAAATCTTGCGTAAATTCTGTTTTTATATACATAAATTCCATAAAATACGCTGTATTTAAATTGGTGGAGTTACCTCAAACGCTTGATCTACTATAGGAAAAACGATTTTCTGGTTATGATTTATTGTTATTTCTACACATGACTGAATTTGTCTGTAACAAAAGTCGACAAACAACAATATATTAGAAAAACCTTCCTGAAAGTAAAAGTGGCAACCACTGAATAATCTAAATGAAATGTTTTCAATAGGACACTAAAAAGACTTGCTGATTACACTGCAAAAATCAAGAAGCATTTTCTAGACAAGGGGGCATCATGGTGGTCCAGTGGGTAGCACCATTGCCTCACAGCAAGAAGGTCGCTGGTTCGAGTCTCGGCTGGGTCAGTTGGTGTTCCTGTGTGGAGTTTGCATGTTCTCCCCGTGTTGGTGTGGGTTTCCTCCGGGTGCTCCGGTTTCCCCCACAGTCCAAACACATGCGCTATAGGGGAACTGATCAACTAAACTGTTCGTAATGTATGAGTGTGTGCAAGAGTGTGTGGATGTTTCCCAGTGTTAGGTTGCAGCTGGAAGAGCATCCGCTGAATAAATTGTCAGTTCATTCTGCTGTGGCGACCCCTGATTAATAACGGGACTAAGCCGAAAAGAAAAGGAATTTTCTACACAAGCAAAAAAATTAAAAATCAGAAATAAAGAGTCAAAATGAAGAGAGTTTCTCCTTAAAACAAGCAAGATAATCTGACAATGGCAGAGGAGAAATAATCTTGCTTTTCCTACTGATTTAAGAAAATTTTTCTTACTGGCAGATTATTTTGCTTGGACTAACTCACTTCATTATTTGTGAGGACAGTATATTGCGCTTGTCCAGAAAATGCTTCTTGATTTAAGAGTTTTTGGACATTTGGACCAGAATCAAGACAAAACTCTGAGTAAGAGTCGGGTTATTTGCAGTGTTTTTTCCTCCACTGTTTGAAATGCCAAATGTAGCCTCAGTTATAGAGTCACTGATATGATCAGCTCATCAGAAACCCTGAGCGTGAAGAACACACTGAACTGCAGACACATTACTGATATTTCAGCTAAAATTCACAGGCTAAAAGAGGTCAAACAGAGCAGACTTTCTGCTGGACAAACTGAGGAAGTGGGAATGACTGAAGTCTGCCTCAGGCTGGAATCTCTAACAGATTGATGAGCAATGCAGAAGTAAACTCTTTTCTGCAAATGTGTTCGACTTTATATTACACTATTATTTTAGCCTCGTTTCTAAACTAATTATACTTCAATCAAAAAGCATGTCTTCAGTTTGCTTCCCCCATCGGCAGATTATTTTGCTTGCTTTAAGGAAAAATTATCTTCATTTTGACTCATTATCTCTGATAATAAAATAATATAAAGTATAATATTTAATAAAATACAACAATATAGACAAACAAGACACACTCTGAATAAAGAACAGCTTTTCTGCTGTGGGTAAATGATTATG
>NC_079442.1:54855436-54860436 GCF_903798145.1 Danio aesculapii
AATAATTTTGCTCATTTAAAACCAAAACATGATCCCGCAATCTCTCTTGTGGTAAACATGCAAGCAATGTTTCCAATTCATGTGAATGTGTTTTAAAGGTAAATAGATTTGAGAGTCATCTGCATACAAATTAACGAACACTTGATGTTTCCTAAACAATGACCCCAGTGGAAGCATGTACAGTGAAAACAGCACAGGAGCCACAACAGAACCTTGAGGAACACCACAGCTAAGAGCAGAAACAGTGGCATTAATACACTGTACAAATATCTGTAAATTAGCAGTTCTCCTTATTTATGCGATTCATAGTTTTATTTTTCCTCATTTATTTCTGCTGTTCAATTGCATTATGGGGTCTTAATCTTTCCTCCAGCAGCTTTTAACCTTGAACAGTGTGTAAAAGTGTGTTTCTGCACATGTGTAATAGTGTGTAGTGCTATATTGTGTGTGTTGGTGTTGTATATTACACTACAGAAACATTTTAATAAACTGCAGCACATTTTCTCTTATTGTACACACTCATTTCTCCAGATATTATTTATTATATTATCTCAAACCACTGAAATGTCAATAAAAGTCACTTTGTTAAGCTGTAGAGCTGAATTATCAACATCAGAAGTGTAATGCAATTCCCCACTGTAAATAAACACACAAACTGTTCATGGACAGATATTGTTTACAGTGTACCGACTGAAAAGCTCTGTGTGTGAGATATGATCTAAGGCAGCTCAGTGCACTTCTACACTTTTCACAGTGTGATAACATAATGCCATGCTCACTCAGCCATATTAAATACTATTGAGATCAGCCTAAAGTGTGATAAAACAGTTCTTTAGGCTTTTTCAACAGATGTTTCACCACTGGACTGTTTACAATAAGGCTGCGCAATATTTCAGAATGAGGGAAACAATGCAGATGTCTATATTTGTTCATATATATGCTGAGCATGAGTTCAGCCCTCACAGCTCTCTCATTTAAAGGAATAGTTTCTGCAGGATGCTTTACAATAATACATTTGTGCATACACATTTGACTAATCATTATCAATTATCATTATCAATTGAGCACAGTCTAAACATTAGCACACACAAATTCACAAATATATTCATGAAAAATATTAAATAAATTTTAATAAAAAAGAAAAATCAAGAGAAACATAAAACTGTAAAACTTAATTTGAAATGTTGAAGTTTATCATTTGTTTTTCCAATAATTGTTTGAATAAATGTATTATCTTTCTATTTCTAAAAGTCGAAACTCTAATTTTAATGGAAATAACTGCTTAATGAAACGGTTTTGTACAATGCTCCAAATATTGTCTATGTTAAAATATTAGTTTTTAAAAGAGGGTGTACTCATTTATGCAGAGCACTGAACATATCACAATGGCTTGCTATAAACGTAGCACACCGTCTGCAAGAGGCCTGTTACACAGAGCTGGTTTGGGTTCTTACCCAGGTAGATTCAGGTTCAGCTCTCACTGAAGGAGCTGTGAGAATAGTGTCTTTAAATTCAACATATTTCTGATAATGATATCTCTTAATCTCGAATGGAGAAGTGAATCGTGCTGATTATCTAGCAGGAAATGTCTCAAACTCATGTGATTGGCTGATTGCTGCAGTCATGTGTCGTTTGATTGGCTGAGTTTGTCCACTTTTTCCAAAGTCAAATTTAAGCACTTTACAAATGCGACAAATTATATAACTACATACACATTCTTCATATGTCAGATGGGTTTTTATATAGTTTATATGTTTACCCCAAGCTCAACACTGAATTACTGTCATTTACTCTTTTATACATCATTTACTCAGATCTTGAATACCTGATCTTTGATCTTAAATTGATATTTCAGTTTTTTATATATTGTTCACTCATGAAACATGCATTTTGTCTTCTCCCACTTTAAGCAAAAGGTGCAGATAAAAACAAAATCAGCCAGCAGTTTTTATTTGCTGCATAAGCATATTTATTTTAAATTAAAGCTATTTATATTCATGTATTATTATTACTTATATAGTAAGTTAAGTTATTATGAAAGCATATACAATTTTAAGCATTTTATCAAACATTGAAGTACTCTTCAAGCCTTAAACACGAGATTAGAATTCAAGCATAGGATTTCCACACTCGTATAAAGCCAGGATTGGCTGTTTTCCGCATGGTTAAACACAAATTTACCAGAGAATGTTTACATCAAGCTTTGTGAAACCTCTTAGCCTGTTCTTAACCTGTTGGATTTGTTTGGTTTGGTCAACCCAAAACTTACTCTGCAACCCAGAGTTTGTTTAACCCTGGTTTTGTGCAACAGGCCTAAGACAACATAATTACCAAGAAGAGTGGACATGCCAGCTTTCTTATCCAAATATCTGTAGCAATTTCAGTATGAATGATTAAATATTCATCATAGATATATACTATATATACTAGATATCGTATACGGACCCTGAGCATGTGTCAATGGTGTTTCTGCCATAGAATGTAAAATAAACTTGCATATGAGCTTCAGACGCGCTCTGGTGGAACGGTTTACTGTTCCTGTCAGCAATCTCCCAATAATATCCAGCTGCAAACTCAACCGCCATCAGACACAGTTCAACAGATTTGTTTACTGAGCCTGTGTTTACTGTATTTTACGTTTGTCTGTATATTTTTCAATAGCAGATATTTAACAGTGGATATTCAGTCAGTCCATTTTAAAGCAGAAGCTGGTCTTTTGCAATCTCCCTGTTGACCTGTGCTTCTCATCTGTGAATGTTAAGAAAATAAATAAATATGCTGATAACAGAAAATAATGGAAGGCACACAACGAATGTATAATATATATACATGTTAATAAATAAAGGTTTTCAAAAACAAAGCATTTCATACAACCGTTTGAGTGAAAATGTCAGACAGGTGGGCCTTCAAAAATTGATCAGAGAAATAAGTGGGCCCCGAAGTGAAAAAGGTTGAGAACCCCTGATATACAGCATATCGTAGAAAGATTAAATATTGCAATGTCAGTTTTCCCCTATATCGCACAGCTCTAGTGCTGACATTCATTTCTATTATTAAAAAATATATTTGTTTACATTGCAAAAATATCTGGTTTTCTTCATGTAAAGGTAAAACATGGCTGTTCATTCCTTTATAGTAGCCTATACACTGTAAAACCCAACAGTCAACTTTATCAAATAAAATGAGTGTTGTTAACTCAAAATTGACTGAAAGTTAATTCTACTCATTTGAAACTTGGAGTAAGTTCACAGTACTCATATAGATTAGTTTTTTAAACTCAAATAGTTTGAACCAATCGGTTTCCTCAAATGGTTTGAGTTGCCTTAACTTATTGGGTTTTACAGTACTCAGTTGGTTTGAGCTCTCTTCATTTATTGGGTGTCACTGTGCTTAAGTTCACAGTACTCATTAGGATTAGTTTTTGAACTTAAACAGTTTGTTGCAATCTGTTTCCTCAAACGGTTTGAATTACCTTAACTTTTTGGGTTTTACAGTGTAGTATTTTACTATTTTCATATCATTTTGTATTCTTTTCCTCTTGATTTTCACTAAAATTATTTGTATTTATTGTATATTTACGTTCCCCCTGTATCTCTATGCAACAAGGGTCTGATTCAAAGCAACTCAAGCTTATTTGTATAATGCTTTTAATTTTCAATTATTGTTTTAAATCCGCTTTAGAGAAGGTGCACATTATTGCATTACAATCAGATTTAGTAAAAGTTACAATCAAACGCAAGTTATTATATATAAACATAGTTAACCTGCCATTTTGTGGCATATAGGTGAGATCTGTGTGTACTTTAAGAGTAACTTCATGGGACGATAACTGTTTTCAAGGTTTACAGCGGTTTGGAAAAGGCAAGGTTATAAAACCGCCAAATTTTTCTGTAATACCATTCTTAAGGTATGTGTAAGACTTTTTATTTACTTTTTTGTTTGTTTGTTTGTTTTTAGGAAACAAACAGTGTCTCCAGCTGAAAAAATATCCAAAGATGCAGTTGGTAAAGAAATGGTAAAGAAATCTGTTTTTGAAGACAGCAGAAGCCAATGATTCATTTGAATTATTTAGCCATGTTTACTGCTCCAAAATATTATAAATGTTTCTTAAAATAAAATATATTGTTTTCAAAGGGGAAAAGCTTTTTGTTTTTTACCCAGACATGTAAAAAGAGTATATTTCAGAGCAGCAATCACAATACCGTGAAACCGTGATATTTTTATCCAAGGTTATCATACCATCAGAATCTTACACCGGCCCATGCCTAGTATGACTGTACATGTGGCAGATTTGACAACAGAGCTGACCTTGACTTTATTCTCCACGAAATAATGTCAAACATATGTTGGTTATCTTTGTAATACATTGCATCACATATCAAAAACAGCATTATTTAGCATGATATTGCGTTTTTCCTCATTATCACACAGCCCTAGCAGGAACAACCGCAGAAAGAGCCTCTTATATCTAATACCAATAATAAATGTGTCTTATTTACACAAGCTAGAGGACAGCTGACGCTCAGTCATTCGGAAAGTCATGCAGTCAGTGGTGTGTCAGTCATACAGTGATGTCAGTCGGTTATTTAGTGATGTTCAGTGATGTCAGTCATACCTACAGTCAGTCATTCAGTAATGTGTCAGTCAGTCACGTGATGTCCATCATTAATGACGCTGCTTCACTATATATTAAACGTTTAAAACAGTCATATTCCTTCTTTCTGATCTAGTAGCAGATCTACAAATGAACCTTACCCATCCGTGTGCTTAATAAGCAGAGTTGTATGACTCTCTGTGAAAGTATCCAGTCAGAGATCCCGCTCAGATCCGCTAGCAGTGCTAACATCATGAACACTGACAGCTTTAACCACAGCATTTCATGACGATCTCTAAAAACACCCAAAAGCCACATTCCTGGAGCGTGTCAGCGATTTAACTCATTAACAACTCGATTATCGCGCGACTAATGAGGTTCCTGAGGAACTGTGGACGTTATTAGC
>NC_079442.1:54865436-54925436 GCF_903798145.1 Danio aesculapii
CAAAACACATTTGAGCAACTAAACTGAATATCATGCACAGATGGTTTCTTCTATCAGCCAGCAGGTGGCGCCAGTGAAGCGCTGGAGCTCCAGATCTTCTCCTCCTTCCTCCACCCACAGCATGTGATGGAGTCCGCGGCTCCACAAACACTGAAGATGGAGAAGCTCCAGCAGTGTTTCTGTAATGCAGGTCCAGCTCTCTGATGTCTGAGCACTTACACACTGCAGGCTTCAAACACACACACACACACACACACACACACACACACACACACACATAGTCAAGGAGGAGGAAAAACAAGCATGGAGAGGAGAAAGCGTAGGCCAGCGCATGTGTGAACACGCCATCTGCATCATCCTTTAATGTGAGATCTCTGATCTGAACACAGCAGAGAGAGAGAGAGTGTGTGTGTGTGTGTGTGTGAGAGAGAGAGAGAGAGAGAGAGAGAGAGAGAGAAAGATCTGTGTGGAGCATGATCTCAGATCTTAGTGTGATATTGGCAGGGCACCAGCTCACTGTGTGTGTGTGTGTGTGTGTGTGTGTGTGTGTGTGTGTGTGTGTGTGTGTGTGTGTGTGTGTGTGTGTGTGTGTGTGTGTGTGTGTGTGTGTGTGTGTGTAGTATGATACTATAGGAGGCCATTTGTGACTCTGAGAGACTTGCGTGTACAAATGTACATATGTTTGCTCAAATATCTGGAGTATCTTTAAGTGGGAGCAAACACACACTGAACACTTTGGAGGAACACATAACACACACGCGCACGTTCTAATATGTGTAAAGGAAGAGTCCTTTTGTAGACATGCACTGAATGACATGACAAACATCATCACAAATATCCTCATTATGAGCTGAAAAAGCTGCAGGAATAACACTTCATTTCTACATGGACACCTCCGAGTACACTGGTGTTAACTTAATGCTTCCACTACACCTGTGCAGGTACAGCAGTGTGTGTAGAATATGATGTGTGTGTTAGAATGCGTTTCATCTCAAACTGCCTCCCATAGGAAAAGTGTGTATTTAAGGATGCTCAATATTAGGGCTGGGTAATAATGCAAATAAAATTATTACGATATCCTGGTTCATATCATTCAATAGCGATAATTATTGAATATTTTTAACAATCTATTTAGGAATATGTTATTAATTAACCATCTTATTTTATTTTTGACCATATTTTTTACCATATTTTTTTCAAGCATATTGTACCCAGTTCTTTCCTCTCTGCGCTGGCTGCCTGTTAGGTCACGGATTGATTGTTTGAAATCCTTAAATGTTCTGGCACCACCTTACTTATCAGACCTCCTACATGTATATAATCCTGGTAGGTCATTCGGGTCTTCTGATCAGTTTATTCTTTAGGTCCCGGTGTAAGCTATGATCAGGCTTTTGCTGTTATCACCCTAAAGCTCTGGAACAGGCTTCCACCTCACATCAGACACGCTCCAACTCTCTCTGTTTTACAAAGCTTCTGAAACCACATCTTCGTTCTTCAGCATTTGATCCTTCTTAATGTTTAGGGGTTTGTCTTATGTTTTAATTGTTATGCATGTGATGTAGGACTTATTTTCATTAGTATTGATTGTGTTTAGTACTTTGGGCAACGTTGTGTTGTAAAAAATGTGCTGTATAAATAAACTAAAACTAAACTAACTAACTTTACAAAGACAAAGAGTTTTAATAGTAAAAAACAAAAATAAACCAAATATCTGATCGCTTTATTATAACATAAACAGAAGTGTTTAAGAGACTCTTAAACTTGATCTTTAAAATGTTATAAAGTGTGTGCAATGGCAGATCAGCCTCTGTGAGGTGTCCATAATAATGATCCAGTAAACCTCAAACTCTGTCAACAACACTAAATATGATCATCAAATCTGAGCTTTAAGTAAAGGAATCAGCCGTCATTATTCAGAGACACACTGCAACATTACAGATAGAGAAGTTATAGTTGCATTACCCCCTATGTTAAAAACTCTATCAGATGGGGAACTAGTGGCTGGGATGCACAAGAAAAGGAACCAAAAAGCCGCTCTGGCGACAGCCTTACATGCTTTTATATTTACAGTCTCATCACTGCTGCTATACAGCACTCGTTTTAGCATGTGTGAGCACGTGTGCTGTGTTTGTCTGTGGATATTAGTCTGCTGTCGTTACTGAAATGTGTATATTCCATATAAAGTGTGAAGCAGATTGCTTAGTTCTAGCGGTCGGGGCATTCAGAAAAGTTCAGATGTTTTTTAACTAGGAGTACCTGGAAAATGCGCGCTCCCATTTGTGCGTTGTGTGTGCACCTCCATTGGAAATGACAAACTGACACCCTAAGCCAGGGGTGTCCAAACTCAGTCCTGGAGGGCCGGTGTGTTGGAGAGTTTAGCTGCAACCCTAATCAAACACACCTGAAGCAGCTGATCAAGCTCTTATTAGATACTCTAGAAACTTTCTGGAAGGTGTTGAAGCAAGCTGGAGCTAAACTCAGCAGGACACCGGCCCTCCACGACCGAGTTTGAACAGCTCTGCCCTAAGCTTATTAACATTGCTTTCAAGATGCACGCTCAGCAGCCACATTTAATAAAACTATAGCGCTTCATACCGAAACAGCATAGCAAACTTTTTTATTATCAATATTTACAATGCTGTTCGCTCAATAGATGCCAATATTGATTTTATCGCCCAGTCCTACTCTATATGTGCTTGATATATATTCATATATATATATATATGAGCAATATCACATGAGTAGCAGTGCGATGTGGTCGTATATTGGCACTGGTGGGAGGCGTGCGTTGACTTGAGTGTCTTAGTGTCTCACCAGTGCTGATATACAGCCTCATCGCACTGCTACTCATGTGATATTGCGTTTATACAACAGTTTGATGGGATGATTGTGTGTATAAAAAAGAAAATCAAACACAGTCTAAAAACCTATTTTTATGAGGAACTACTTTCTTCCGCCATTCATTCTCTGCAGCTGAAGATGAGAACAGCAGAACCCGTTGATCATTCACCAACATCACTGTAGAGCTAGTGCATGAATGATTCTCTAATGTCTAAAGTGATGACAGAACTGCTGATTTTACTCACATTTTAAGATTATAAGGCTGAACAGCACGAAATGCCATCAGTCTACAGAGATTTCCCAGAATTTCTCGGCTTAATCAGGAGATCACAATAATGAACCCTGCAGAAACTGACCTGTTTTATAATGATTTGATCAGCTGTAGTTTCAAATTACACTGGGATTTCTTGTCTAAGGGATTAATATGTGGTCTCTGACGCCATCTTATGGCGGAAAGTCAACCGTCTTTGCTCTGCTCAGTATGACAGGCTGACGACTGCCGTGATGCTGAATCTCAGAAATGATAAATATGTAAAATAGGCACTGTCCTTATAAATAAACTGCGTAATTGCAATCTAAACAACCACGTTCTCACCTAACAAGCTTCAAAAGTAGATGATGTTGTCTAACAGCAGAAATATTTGTCAAACTGTAGTGAGTTTATTGATCTGCTGTCACTCAATGTGGGCGGAGGAATACAGAGGAGTGAAGAGACTGGATGAGTGCTGTTATTGCAGAATATCACATGGCTGTCAGCCAATCAGATTCGAGAACCAGACAGAACTGTTGTATAAATACACACACACACACACACACACATATATATATATAGGGGTGGCACATTGGCGCAGTGGTCAGCACTGTGGCCTCACAGCAAGAAGGTCGCTGGCTCGAGTCCCGGCTGGGTCAGTTGGTGTTTCTGTGTGGAGTTTGCATGTTCTCCCCAGTGTTGGCGTGGGTTTCCTCCGGGTGCTCCGGTTTCCCCCACAGTCCAAACACATGCGCTATAGGGGAATTGATCAACTAAACTGGCCGTAGTGTATGAGTGTAAATGAGAGTGTATGGGTGTTTCCCATTACTGGGTTGCAGCTAGAAGGGCATCCAATGTGTAAAACATATGCTGGATAAGTCGATGGTTCATTCCCCTGATTAATAAAGAGAATAAACCAAGAAGAAATGAATGAATGAATATAAGTGAGCAAACATATCTGTACACACAAGTGTTCAGTGTGTTTCCCAGTTAAGGATGCTCCAGATATGTTTCCTATATATGAGCAAACATATATTTATACACACACGTGTATGTTCAGTGTGTTTCGTCCCAACTGGCCTCCCATATAAAATACATTACGCTTGTATATATGATTTATGAGGACTCTCCATAGGCAAAATGTATTATATCCAGTAAAATCCTCCCCTAACCCAACCCCTAACCCAGCCCGCACAGCGGCATCATTTAAATGCTGAAATCCCCGTTAAGCATGATTTATAAGCAGTTCGAATTATGAGGACACAAAAGTCATGTCCTCATAAACCAGCTCAACAGTGTACAACTAGGTCACACCCCTGTCATTATACAATTGCATGTCCTTGTAAAACCACATACACAAGTACACATGCACACACACACACACACACACACACACGCACACACACACACACACACACACACACACACACACACACACACACACAGTGTAATTGCAGTGCTGGGCTGACACTGCTGTGAGGAGCGGCTGCTGACTGCAGATCTCAGATGTTTAAGTGTGTAAATATATTCATTTCTCCTCATTAAAGAAACGAGCTGTGTTTCAGAGGCTGCGCACGCATGTGTGTGTGTGTGTGTGTGTGTGAAGAGTCTGCTGAACTCACTCAAGAAAACAGCTCATAAATAACCAAAGATCAAGCAGCGAGCGTAAAGGCCTAGATACATAAAACAGCCCATAATCAAAACACGCCATCGCTTTACAGACGCGCCGCCGCTGCTGCTGTGTCCCTGCTGCGCTGCCATTGGTGGAGCTGACAGGTTAATCCCACCAATCACAGCACAGATCCGACATTTAGAATAAACACTGAGGCTGTGTGTGTGTGTGTGTGTGTGTGTGTGTGTGTGTGTTTCAGGAGGACTTCAGCGGTGTTCAGAGACAGCAGCGAGAGGAAGAGCCGTGACTTCCTCTTCCTCTTCCTGGATGATTCTGGAAAACACTTCAGGAAGAGGCGCAGTAATGATGGGATGTCCGTACACGCCCTGCTTTCCTGCAGGAGCCATTGTTCCCACAGCCTCTCTCACCTTTACAACACACACTGTACTTCTGACTGACTGTGTGTGTGTGTGTGTGTGTGTGTGTATGCGCGCTTCAGCTAAAACTCCACATCTATAATCCTCTTAGTCTATGCTGACATTATCTTCAGCAGCTTTGGCTGCTTCTCACTCAGGGCTGCTGTTTATGCTAATGAGATGGAGACTAGTGGGCGGGGCTTTCCCCCTCTGATGACACGTACAAAGGGAGAATGTCAATCAAAGTGATTCATTCATCAAGTCTGATTATAATAAACACAATTAATACATGTTGAGCATTAGAGGCTGCTGACACACACACACACACACACACACACACACACACACACACACACACTACTGGGGTTAAAGCTCTTATAAAAGTCATTTCTGCATAATAGGAGCCCTTTAAAACAAGCTAAATAATCAGCCCATGGTGTAAGATCACTGATTTTATCTCCTAGTGAAATCAAGATAACTTTACTCGCCTCATTATCAGATTATTCTGCTTGTTTTAAGGAGAAACTCGCCTCATTTTGACTCTTTATTTCTGAAAACTGAAAACTTTAGACCATTTTGATGGATGTAAACAATACAGATGGTCCTAACATATCTCCTGAGCTTCTGAGAATCCAAAACGGTCCACATATTGATAACCAGTGTACTGAGAGCTGTTTTAACATCAAGTTATGATTATACTGTCTCTTGTTAGCAAATGAGCAGGAAATATTCATGGGCCGATGACATGACCACACTGAGATGCTCTATATGTGTTGCTCGTCTAGAAAAGGGTCCTGAATTCAGCGTTTGTAGATGGTCTAGACTACACACTAGACTGACCCTCCAGGTTAGAGTGGTCCGTGTCTGCAGTGTGCCGCTGGTGGACCTGTGCTGTCCGGCTGCAGGATTCTTCGAGCGACCCGATTGGAGGTCACGGAGCACAAACCTGTCTTTCTAGCAGCAGGAAGTGATGAATAAGAAATGTGAGCTGTGAATAGTCAGATAATGTTAGCTTTGCATGCGCACGCACACACACACACACTCGCAGTAAGAAAGTGAAATATTGATGAGCACTATGGTGTGGCAGCATCACTAATGCAGCAGAGCTCTGAGTGCTTTACCTACAGCTAACCTTTCAGAGCCACCGGCCAATCAGAGCGCAGCGTGCGTCAGGGATCCAGCGGCTCATCACATCTCATTAGTTCATACACACAGACACACACACGCACACACACACACATGTATGCACGTACATACACATGCACACACACACAGACACACAGACACAAACACACAAGCACACCTGCATGCACACACACACACACAGACACATGCACGAATACACACAGACATAGAAACACACACACAAGCACACATACACACTCACTTACACATAGACACACAAACACACACAAAACCTTATACAGTTACATGATATGGACGCACACACACACACACACACACAAACATACACAGATGCATGAACACACACATTGACACACTCACTCACATACACAAACAGATACATGTGTGATATGAATGCATGCGCGCATACACACACACACAACCCTGCATGCACGCACATTGACACATGCACACACAGACATCCACGGTTGTACACAAACACACACATTGACATACACTCACGCAGACACAAACATTAACACACTCACACAGCACATGCACGGACACACACATACACACGGACAGAGACACCATTACACACACAAACACACACACACAAACAGCAACAATACACACTCACACAGACACACAAACTTACACAGTTACATGTGTGATACGGACGCGCACACACATACACAGATGCATGAACACACACACATTGACACACACACTCACATAAACACAGATATATGTTACACACACATTGACACACACACACTCTCTCTCTCTCTCTCTGCTGATGGCGTGTCCCCTCAGCTCCTCCTCTGTCAGTGTGTGTTAGAGTCAGAGGAGCTGATTTATTTATTCATGTTGTGCTGCAGTTAAAGCCCATCAGTGACGATCACAGCAGCTCACACACACACACACACACACACACACACACACTCCAGAGAGCTTCAGACGTTCACCTCCACACCATCATCATGAAGCTCCATATTAAACACACAACTCCATACACACACTTGAACTGAAGCCTTCATCAATAATAGACGGAGCCGCACATGAGCGCTGGATATATGGGTCAGAGTCTGGGCGGTCTGCAACACTGACTTCATATACATCGAAAGCAGATTGAAGACAAGCGATGCGTCTACTTTTGCTCATCAAATATTCATCAAGCTAGATTTGATTCACATTCAATTCTTTTCGGCTTAGTCTCTTTATTAATCAGGGGTCGCTCTTAAAACTGAGATCCACAACAAGACTTCTGTCAGGTAGTGTAGATTACATTACGTTAATGTATTTTTTATGTTCATTTACTAGTTAAATGAATGTTTGGATTTATTAAGATTTTCCAATTGGTGAAAGAAATTCAAAGCAAAAACTAAATCATTTCTCTTCCCCCTTTGTCAGATTATTCTGCTTGTTTTAAGGAGAAACTCTCTTCATTTTGACTCTTTATTTCTGAAATCAACACTATATGCTACTCATGTCTGGAAAATGCTTCTTGATTTAAGAATGTTCAGATATTTGGACTAAAACAGACACAAACTCTGAGTAAGAGTCGCATCTTTTGCAGTGTATAAGGAAACTGACTGTTAAACAGGTTTTTACCGTTTGTTTTTACCGTCTGTTTTTTACAGTAAATGAACAGATTAAAGAGAAGCCGCTGAGATGTGGAGAGACTCTATTATTCTGCTGTCAGATTCTTAAACTCCTGCTGAAAATAACTATAGAGACGTTCAGGAGATCCATTACACACCATCAACTGTTCAGCACTAAAGCCAGCGCGCTTTCATGCCTTCCAGAGGAGCGTTCATTGGGATTTACTGCTTTTAATATTTATATGCCATCAGATTACCAGCAGAGACCCACAGAGACCATTACACTTCCCATTAAAACAACAACACAATCCCATTATGAACACACTGCACAAATCCACTTCCATGCAGGGTTTTCGTCTTGTTTCATGTCCAAAAACCTACAAATACTGAAATCAAGAAGCATTTTCAAGCATATTAATAACAAACATATTGTCTTAATTTTTAAATAATGAGTCAAAATGAAGAGAGTTTCACCTTAAAACAAGCTAAATAATCTGAGAATGGGGTTAGTTAAAATAATCTTATGTCAAAGTGAAAACATGTTGATTTATTTCCTCCATTGTCAGATTATTTTGTGTGCTTTAAGGAGAAACTCTCTTCATTTTGACTCAGTATTTCTGTAAACAAGACAATATTTGTGCTTGTCTAAAAATTCTTCTTGATTTAGATATCTGAACTAGAAGCATCTAAGAAAAGTATATTTTACAGTGTATTATTCACAATCAGTGTAATATCTGTGATTATAATTAGTAAAACAGTAGTAGTTCATCGGGCATGTCATTTGAACTTTCTTACATGCGGTTGACTTTTACAGGATAATGTAATATTATCTCCGACACACCCTGTTTTTAATAGGTCTTTCTAAGTGTTCATATCAAATCATGTCAGCTGCTGACAAAAATATACTGTGTGACTTACTTTTCACCCTGAGTGTATATATTTTTATCTTTTAATTGCGTATAAATGTATTTAAAGGGGATCTGTTATGCAAAACTTCCTTTTCTGTGTGGTTTAACCCCAGTAGTGTGTGTGTCAGCAGTGTGTGAAAATCTCCAGCCTCTAAATGGTCATCATGTATTAATTGTGTTTATTATAATCAGACTTGATGAATGAAACACTTTGATTGACATTCTCTCTTTGTACGTGTCATCAGAGGGGGAAAGCCCCGCCCACTTCTGCCTCTCTCTCCCTCATTAGCATAAACAGCAGCCCTGAGTGAGAAGCAGCTATGGTGACAAACACCCTCTTCTGAAAAGAGCACGATCTCATTTGCATTTAAAGCGACAGTCATCAAAACACCACAGTTAGGATCAAAGTCTGAAAGGGTCAGTTTCAGAGAGCTGGAGAACATTATCTGTGTGCTATTCTCAACTCAATCTGAACACACACACTCTAGAAACATCTTATAAAAGCAGCAGAAGAGGTCTCCTTTAATGCACACTCATAAAAAATAAAGGTTGAAGACGAGTGTTTTCATCAGGATGCCTGAAAAACTTTTTCTTCTTCCTTTATATTTTTATATTTCTCCTTAATAAATTGTAATTTTAGTTGTTTTGTTGTGTATTTTTACCAGGGCTTGACATTAACACCTGCCAACTCGCCAAATGCAGGTAGATTTGAGCTGTGGCGGGTTAGACAGCGACTCTCACTAGCCATGCTGGCCGGTTAAAGATGAATTTTAAATAGCAGTTTTCTTTAAAGCAGCGTTCGACAATAAGGACGGCTCAATATGTGCGCAAATGTCATCTCAGAATGGAGAAGCAGCACGACTCACTAAAATAATAGTGTTCGCGCGAGCAAAAGAAGGCAGATAAATACCGAATGAGAGCTCGACCACTCGTGAGCACAGGTGATGTGAAGCACATGACTGTTTAAATAGCATGCGCGACCGTTACCTTGTGCGATGGAGCAAAGCAACTGTGCCTTAAAACACAACTGGTGCGATTAGTCCTGTTTGAAATAGACTGGACAAAAGCAATGCTCGCACACCTACAGTCCTGCTGCTTTCAACAACTCCAGATTATTAAATATATATCCTTCAGCAGCAGCGATTGCCGCTTTCACTGTAAACATTCTTTAAACATGAACAGATTATTAATGGACCTAACGTTACCCGTGTGATCATCCTTTCACAGTATGTTTTTCACCTGCTTTCTTTTGCTTTACAGTTTTTTTGTTCATGTGGTTTAATTATCAATGTTGTCACAATAAGATTGCAGTAATAGGAGATTATCTCCTCATTTCTGTGTAGTTAAATGGTGATATGAGTCCTATTTTTAAAATGCTTGTTCTGACACTAAGAAATAATTATTGATTTATTTGTGGTGTGGTCAGAGATAAGGATTTATCAAATTTAATTGTGAGTTCTGAAAAGTCATGTAAAATTAAAACTAATAGCAATGCGACACTATGAAACCACAACCCGTTTGCTCATGCACATCCAGCATGCTCATCCACAACACACAAAAAGCCAAATGAATGAGGAGGCATGTAGGCATCACACACTATTTATATCAAATATAATATAATACATCATATATCAATATAATATATCAAATTTTAGCATGTCAAAGTCAAATTTATGCATATTAAATATCTTTTCTTAACAAAATTATGGCTAGTAATGATGGCGAGTGGCTAATGTTGAAAATCTACTAGCCACAGTGGCTGGCATTCACAAAAGTAAATGTCAAGCCCTGATCTTTACTAAAGAAAAGCTTTGATTCATTTTCAAATGTTCTCTAATTAAAGTTTCAGTCATTTCCTTGTGTTTTTATCATTTTATCTAAAATAAAGATCTTTGATTGACATTTGCAGGAAAATACATTTCCATCTCCATCACACACAGCTTTGAGTTGATCTTACTTTAGAAAAATGTGCTGTAAGACTAACCTTTCACTCAGTTTAGATTCAATTCTTAAAAACTATTAAATATGAAAAACAGCAGACACAACACATTGAATTAGATATAATATTTAAAGAATGAGATGTATGTTCCTGTATAACATATAGTTGTCTAGTGTTTATTTACATCTTGCAGAGGCGCTTTTCTCCAGCGTGTGCTGTAGGTTTGGTCCTGCCATGATGAAATGAACTGTGATTATGTAAAAGCAGCGCTACACCCCATAATTACTGCATGCGGATCTACAGTGTGTGTCCTGACTGACAGAGTAATGAGACGCTGCGTATAAACACACCATTACACACTGAACAAAGGTCAAGCTTCACTGTCTTACACTTTTACATTGGATTAAGTGAAAATGCTGTCTTCTGATTAGAAACGGTGTTAATCAGTTTACATTAAAGCAAAAAGCAAGCCCCATAGGTGAACTTAAAAACAGTCGTTTTCTGAACATAATGTTTTCAGCCTGCAGTTTTCCTGTCATGACCACATGAAATAAAGCTTCTGCTTATGTGCTCTCAGTTTTAATTGACTTCTATATTGAGTTTGATGACATTTATATTCATAATGAAAGCAGCAGCAGATACACTCACTGGCCACTTTATTAGGTACACCTGTCCAGCTGCTCATTAACTCAAATTTCCAATCAGCCAATCACATGGCAGCAACTCAATGCATTTAGGCATGAAGGGCATCTCTGAACACACAACACGTCCACAGCAGCAGAAGACCACACCGGGTGCCGCTCCTGTCAGCTAAGAACAGGAAACTGAGGCTACAATTCACACAGGCTCACCAAAACTGGACAATAGAAGATTGGAGAAACGTTGCCTGGTCTGATGAGTCTCCATTTCTGCTGCCACATTCGGATGCTCGGCTCACAATTTGGCCTCAACAACATGAAAGCATGGATCCATCCTGCCTTGTATCAGCGGTTCAGGCTGCTGGTGGTGGTGTAATGGTGTGGGGGATAAAGGATTAAGGCAGTTCTGAAGGCAAAAGGGGGTCCAACCTTGTTCTAGTAAGGTGTACCTAATAAAGTGGCCTGTGAGTGTATGTATTTATTATTAATCTAAAGTACAACTTCGATTTTAAATTCAAAATTAAATTAATGAATTCATCGTCTATTAAAAGGCGCTGCATTTTTTCCTTGTGCAGAATAAATATTCAGATTAATATTAAAATACATATTTCATTTTAACTGAGTCAGATTTCAAGGTAAATTGATCAGTTTAGCTCTTATAAATGACTGTCATGGTTTAGGTCGGTCTAAAGCAAGAATAGAATTTAATCTGAGGGTAAACGAGACTTTATACAGAGGCAAAACAAATATTTAGTGTATCTATATTAAACAATATTTTTACTTTGTGTGAATATAATTTAACTGTTAAGCACAATAAATACTATTAATTTAGATTAAGTTAAAGAGTTTTTGTCAGACCGAAGTTAAACTATACTTGCAGAAACACAAAAACATGTAGCTGTAACAAATGACGGTAATTTGTGCACACTGCTGAGGCCCGTTTATGATTCTCATGTAGTGTGTGTGTGTGTGTACAGTGTGTGTGTGTGTGTGTGTGTGTGTGTGAATGGGGCTTGTGTTTTCGGGGTCACACTGCGCAGAGATGATGACGGGACCACCGGCAAGGCCTTTTTCACACACAAAGAGTGTGAGGCCCCGAGCGTCTCGCTTCAGCTCCTCTCCGTCTCAATTCACTCCATCATTGTTTCCCACTGAAGCCCGTCCCCGACACTCCTTTCTCTCCCTTAATTGTCTTTATCCATGCATTGTTCATGTATTAATGTATTAATCCACACTCACAGATGTAGAGCCGTCCACAACAGCGTCTTCATTCTCTTTGTTTTAGATTTTATATTTTCTTTTAATAGTTGCAGTTGCTGTCATTTTGTCATGTAGTAATTTATAAAAGATTTGATTCATCTGGAAATGATCTCACTCTCCATCTACAAAACATCAGATCAACCACTTTATCTCGTACTGCACCCCTGAGAGAAAACACAGAGTCAGACGATCACCATGGACTTTTGAAGGAATTTGGGGATCATTTCTGATGTAGCCTCCATTTCTTATCTGGATGCTGTAAGGCTTTCATTCACTCATTCACTCATTCACTCATTCATGATTATTTTCTTTATCTCTCTGGTATTGAGCTTCTTTTCTTTGTTTGCTTTTGGTTAAGTTAAAGTCTGATAATAAGATCTAATTTGATTTCTTACATTATAAAATCTTATTACCTGTTTTCAGTGGTTTACCTCTAATTAAGGGTTTAGTCAGTTCATTGTGTCTTTAATAATTTAGAGATAAAACATGTCGTCTTTAATATTTTACATTTACACCTAGTGAAATTTGAGGAACTCTGTTGTATGTGATTTTATTAGATAAATAAATAATGTTATTGAGCGTATTCAATGTACTTCTAATCAAAGTTTTGGTAATTTTGATGTGTTTTTAATAATTTACTACTTAAATATATATTGTATTTAATATTTTCAATCCACTCCTAATGTAATTTCAGTAACTCTACTGTATGTGATCTGACTAATTTAAAAATGAATGTTATTAAGTATTTTTGATTTACATCTAATCAGAGTTTTGTTATCTAAACACAACATTTGATGTGTTTTACTCATTTAAAAAATGTTATTTAATGTTTTCAGTGAACATCTAATCAGAGTTTTAGTCATTTTGTGTGGTTTTACTAATTTGTTTATTATTTTATATGTTAAATTTACATTAAATTCAAGTTTTACTAATTCGGTTTTTATTAATTTACTAATTTAATGTTATTTACAATTTTTAATTTGCATCTAATTAAATTCTTTGGATTTTTTTGTGTTTTAAATAATTTGCTAATAAAAAAATTATTATTAATAATTCATGTTTCAGTAATTTTGTGTTTTAAATTATCTTATTTAGTATTTTCTATTTACATATAATATTTTTTTGTGATTACTAATTTAAAAAATTATTGTATTTACTATTTTAATTTACGTCTAATTAAAGTTTAGTTAGTTTGTGTTTAACTAATTTAATGTTAATGTCATTTAAATAATACTTTTGTAGAATATTTTCAATTCACGTCTAATTAATGTTTTAGTAATTTTGTATTTTTTACTAATTTTCTCATTAAAAATGATGTTATTTAATATTTTGGATTTGCATATAATTAAACGTAATTTTTGTTTTGTGTTTTTAATAATTTACTAATTTAAGTATATTCTATAAATATATTTAAATATAAAACTCATTTAAATATTTTCAATTGACGTGTAATTAATGTTTTAGTACATCTATGCATTTTAACGAATTTATTCATTCAAAAATAATGTTATTTCGTATTTTCAGTTTACATATATTACATTTTTATTAATTTGGTCAATTTTACTCATTTACTAACTTATTTTTTATTTACTATTTTGAATTTACGTCTGAAATTTTTTGTAATTACTAATTAAAAAATATGTTGTATTTACTATTTTAATTTACATCTAATTTAAGTTTTAGTAATTTGTGTTTCACTAATTTACTAATTAAATTTTTTAATTTACATCTAATGAAATGCTTTGTAATTTACTTGTTTTTAATAATTTACTTATTTAAATAATACTTTGTAGAATATTTTCAATTCACGTCTAATTAATGTTTCAGTAATTTTGTGTCTTTACTAATTTTCTTATTAAAAATGATGTTATTTAATATTTTCGATTTGCATATAATAAAACGTAATTATGATGTGTGTTTTTAATAATTTACTAATTGAAATAATAATTTTATCTAATATTTTTTATTTATGTGTAGTTCATGTTTTAGTACATGTATACATTTTAACTAATTGATTCATTAAAAATAATCAATTTACATATATTACATTTTATTAATTTGGTCAATTTTACTCATTTACTTAATTTTTTTATTTACTATTTTGAATTTATGTCTGAATTTTTTGTAATTACTAATTTAAAAATGTATTGTATTTACTATTTTAATTTACATCTAATTAAAGTTTTAGTAATTGTATTTTGCTAATTTACTAATTTAATGTTATTTTTTAATTTACATCTAATTAAATGCTTTGTAATTTAGTTGTTTTTAATAATTTACTCATTTAAATAATACTTTTGTAGAATATTTTCAATTTACGTCTAATTAATGTTTCAGTAATTTTGTATTTTTACTAATTGTTTAATTAAAAATTATGTTATTTAGTAATTTCACATATAATAAAACTCTTTGTAATTTTGATGTGTGTTTTTAATCATTTACTAATTTAAATAATAATTTAATCTAATATTTTTTATTTACTTTTAGTTCATGTTTTAGTAAATGTATGCATTTAACTAATTTATTCATTTAAAAATAATCTTATTTAGTATTTTCAATTTACATATAATAATTACATTTTTGTAATTACTAATAAAATGTATTGTATTTCCTATTTTTAATTTACATCTGATTAAAGTTTAGTAGTCTTGTGTTTTATTAATTTACTAATTTAATGTTATTTATTATTTTAAATTGACATCTAATTAAATGCTTTGTAACGTTGTTGTGTGTTTTTAATTCACTAATTTAAATAATACTTTTATTGAATATTTTCAATGTCTAATTAATGTTTTAGTAATTTTGTGCTTTTACTAATTGTTTTTCTTTTAAAAATGATATTATTTAAATTGACATCTAATTAAACTCTGTCATATTGATGTGTGTTTACTCATTTAGAAACTAATTTAATCTAATATTTTAAATTTACGTCTAGTTCATGTTTTAGTACATGTATGCATTTTAACTCATTTATTCATTAATAAATGATCTTATTTAGCATATTCAAATAGCATCTAATTAAATTCTTTGTGATTTTGTTGTGTTTTTAATAATTGACTAATTGAAATAATAATTTTATCTAATATTTTCAATTCACGTCTAGTTAATGTTTTAGTACATGTATACATTTTAACTCATTTATTCATTAATAAATGATGTTATTTAGCATTTTCAATTGACATATAATTACATTTTTAGTAATTACTAATTTAGACATGTGTTTTCTTTACTATTTATAATTTATGTCTCATCACATTTTTAGTTCTCACTTTTATTTGACTATTTTCATCTAAAGTTTATGTCATTTTCTTGCATATTTTCCATAATTTACTTTTTTAAATGTTTTTTTTTATGTTTTTAGGTTTCAGTAATGTTCTGTGTGTTGTTTTTATTAGCCCGCACATATATGTCTGCATCATCGATAATAACTTCTGTTTAAGATCAAGATAAACTTCATTCAAATCTAATGTGAACCCTTTTATTGTTAACTGAAATGACACATTCAATAGGTTTTATTTTATTCCATCATATCTGTTATTGATTTATGACTGTGGTCAATCTAAACCCTTTATAAGAATGTTCAGGCTCCATCAATAAACTGATCAGTAAAGCAGCTGATCAGTAAGAAATAACTGGTCACATTAATGAAGCTGCTGCTCGATCTGTAATGAGGAACTCCACGTGCTGTTCTGGCGTTAATTGTGAAATAAACACACACACACACACACACACACACGCACACACACACACGGCGGAGAGTAAGTCAGTGCTGGTGAATTTGGCGAAGATGAGCATCTGACAGCAGCTCCGATGAAACAAAAGCTGAGGTCTGAGGCTCCTCCCTGAGTGTGTGTGTGTGTGTGTGTGTGTGTGACAGCTGCTGCGAGCTCAGCTCAGTAAAGCTTCATCTCTAATAGGATGAGCGCTGCTCGTGTGTGTGGAGCTGAATGAGCGCGCATTGTTCCTTTGGTTGTTTCTCCTCTATCCGCGCGGATCGATCGATCAGTGATCGGATGTGATCGGGATTTTTCTGATGGATATATCGATGTGAAGAAGGTGTCAAACACAGCGGTACGTATAACAGACAATCACGAGCACCCGCGCGCGCGCCGCCGCCGCGATCGCGCGATTCTTACATTATTGTTGTTACATTGTAGCGCGCGCCGCTTTGATCAGGGTTTGTGACGTCACTCCGCTGAAGTTTACCGCGGACCCATTGATTAGTAGTGTAGATCAGTGTGTGTGTGTGTGTGTGCGTGTGTATAAAGCAGTATCTCCTCCGCTCAAACACACGTTCATGAATTGATGAAATGTGTGAAATGACGAGTGTGTGTGTGTGTGTGTGTGTGCACTTCTGCTGATTATTATGAGTGCTGCTGATGCCATGGTAAACTTGACTTGCTGTGTTGTGGAGTGTGTGTGTGTGTGAGAGAGAGAGAGACTGGAGGTGTGTGTCGGGGCTCGCTCTCTCTGACCCCGGGGGTCGGTCAGGGTGTGTCCGTGTCAGCGCTCGGTCTGTTTCCAGCACTTTAGCCCAGAATGAGTGTGTGTGTGAGTGTGTTCATGAGCACAATAACAATAAAAGTCCGTTTGTTAATCTGATTGTCTGCTGGTGGTTGGCTGTTTTTCTCCCGGTGATGTGCAGATGGCCACACGAGCACAGAGCCAAGATTCCGGAGCACACACACACACACACACACACACACACACACACACACACACACACACAGAGCGCGGTCTGTTGAGGTGCATCCCTGCTTATTTACCACACACACCACAGCATCTACATCTACACCTGACTCTCTCCTGCTCATCTATACACCACTGTGTGTGTGTGTGTGTGTGTGTGTGTGTGTGTGTGTGTGTGGAGAGAGCAACAGAAACACTCTCTTCTGATCCACACACTGTGAGCAGCAGATATTCCCACGCGTTCAGCATCATGTTGATGTTGTGTGTTGAGTGTTTTGGTCTCCATCAGGTAAAGAGCTGATCAGTCAGACAGAATGGAGGAGTGTGGAGATGGAGAAGTGTTTCTGTCAGGGTTGAGGAGAGGAGATACAGTCTGAACACACACTTGTGTAATGTCATGGCATAATGACACGGAGTAGGTGACTTTGGACATTTTGAAAAGGTTTCCAGATCATATTTATCCTCTTCAGAGAGTAAAAGTAAAGCTGTGCACTGACTGGGGGGGGGGGGGGGGGGGGTCATAATAATAAATGTCCCCATAATAAATGTCCCCATAATTCACAAAAACAAACTAATGTTTGTGTTCATATGTGTATATGTGTGTTTGAGAGGGAGAATGTGTGTGAGCGAGCGAGCGAAAGAGTGTGTGTACCTTCTAATCCATGCACTGAGCACCAAATGTCCCCACAAGTATAGTAACACCAGTATACTTTGAATTTGTCTGTTCATTTTTTGAGGAAAAGGGCTGATAATCAGGCAGAATGGAGGGGTGTGGAGACACTGTGAGTTTAGAGAATATACAGTCTGAACACTACAAACATCACTACAGCTGTGTGTGTGTGTGTGTGTGTGTGTGTGATCCACAGCAGATTGACAGGAGTGTTTTGGTTCTGCTGGTTCAGTGTGAATACTCCACTGATTGGATGATGTCATTTCTCTTTATAATGTGTGTGTGTGTGTGTGTGTTGAGCAGATGCTCCAGCACTGGTGTGTGTGTGTGTGTGTGTGATGATGTGAATGTAACGAGGGCTTCAGGAGCGTGACTGATATCTGTTGGTCACACCAGCGCTCTTTATAAACAGCCTCATTCTCTCGGCCTCAATTATTGATGACGGCCAATGAATCGCACTCAATTATGATAAAGCAGCGCGGCGTAAATCACAGACTCCCAAACGCTGTCCATATTCCTCATCTATCATTCACATCAGCATCTTTAATGTATGAGCGGCTCCGAGAGCGGCTGGTGGCCACATTACACAGTAATTGGAGCATTTAAGTGGATTATTGTGCGCTCTGTGTGTGTGTGTGTGTGTGTGTGTGTGTGTGTGTGTGTGGGGCAGGACACGTTCACATGTTTCTCTTATTTTGACAGGACCGCTAGAAACATTATTAAACCCTTCACTGGTGTAAGAAAGGCCTGTAAACCCTCAGAGGAACAGAGCTGTATCAGGAATATAGCCTTGTGTTCATATAAACAAGTGTTTGTGGAGCTCTGTGTGTGCATGCAGACATTATTCACTCATTCATTCATTCATCCTGAGCAGTTTTAGATCAGGTCTGTGTTCAAACACACTCAAGATGAACGTCATTTCCTTTAATTACTGTAATTATTGATGATGAGCTGTAAGAAAGTGTTCAGAGATTAAAGTAAATCAATCCTGTGAACATAACACACACACACACACACACACACACACACACACACAGTAAACAGATGAAAGTGTCTGTGATGAGCTGAATATAATCACACCATGAGGCTGTGTGTGTGTGTGTGTGTTTTCTCACAGGTTTTGTGTGAGTTTGTGGTGTTGTTCTGATGTGTGTGTGTGTGTCTCCACATGACAGAGAGAGAGAGAGAGAGAGAGAGAGAGAGAGAGAGGGCAGTGCATGTGTCTCGTCCCCGGGCCGGTGTTTGGCTCTGCCCTTCTCATCTATTAATCATGGCGACTGCTTTCTTATTCTGTTGCCATAGTTTCAGGCTGAAACACTGCTGGTGTGTGTGTGTGTGTGTGTGAGGGGCCACGGGACGTTACAGACCAGCGGAGCCGCTTAAAGGGGCCACGGTGGCCTTCAGAAATGGACAATAATGTACACACACACACACACACACTCACACACACACACACACACACACACATACTGAAGGCCTGATTATCAGAGCTTATTCAGTGTTCTCTTGTTCTCCAGCAACACACACACACACACACACACACACACACACACACACACACAGGCGTCTGATAATGGATCTTATTCAGAATATGAGTGTAAACACCTGTGATGAATCAATAATTCTGCAGCGGAGCCGGGTTTGAAGCACTCCTCTGAGCTGTTTAATCCTGGATTCTTTAATAATCTCGCTCTCCTGATCGCTCCTCACCTTATAGAGTGATCATTCATCTAAAAGTGATGCTCCTGTCAGCATTTACTCTGTAAACTCGACTCTCTGATGAGCAGAAATGAAGATATTGTGAAGAATGTCAGACATTAAACACTCAATATCTGCTCTAGATTACTGATATAATATCAGAAAAGCTGAATATTTTCCTTTAGACGCTGCGTTTGGGCCACTGCTACATCTGCTTAAAGAAACCCTTGAGTTAGAATGAACACAGTTATGACAAGTCCTGGTTGTTGGTGTGAGTTTCTCAATCTGCTTGATAAACACAGTCTGTGAATGATAACCAGAGTCAGAACTGCTCAATTCAGTTTGAGCTTTTCTTCTAAAACTCTTCTTACATTTAATACTGTTCCAAAGCAGCTGTGCTGACGCAGATCCAGAGAAAGAGAAGGTGTGTGTGTGTGTGTGTGTGTGTGTGTGTGTGTGGACAGTACAGAGATGTTTGCTCTATTATTATTTTAATACTGTGGCAGTAATGAGTCCTGTATGATTAAGATATCAGCCTTCAGTAGCTGATGATGATGTGCTGATACACTCTGCGCTTGTGTTATCTGTCACGTTACATGCTCCAGCTCTGATTGGCTGCTCATATTTTATTGTTTATAACTGTAAAACAACAGTTTGGGGCAGCATGGTAGTGCAGTGGTTAGCACGATCGCCTCCCAGCTACAAACTCACTAGTTTAAGTCCCGGCTGGGTCAGTTGGTGTTTCTGTGTGGAGTTTGCATGTTCTCCCCGTGTTGGTGTGGGTTTCCTCCGGGTGCTCCGGTTTCCCCCACAGTCCAAACACATGCGCTATAGGGGAACTGATCAACTAAACTGGCCGTAGTGTATGAGTGTGTGTGTGTAAATGAGTGTGTATGGGTGTTTCCCAGTACTGGGTTGCAGCTGGAAGGGCATCCACTGTGTAAAGCATATGCTGGAATAGTTGGTGGTTCATTCCACTGTGGCGACCCCTGATGAATAAAGGGACTAAGCTGAAGTAAAATAAATGAATGAATGAACAATTCAGTTTGAATGTGTGTGTTTGAGCCTTTTATAGTGTGTGTGTGTGTGTGTGTGTGTGTGTGTGTGTCTCATTTATCTATTGTGATGATGACTTTCAGAACTTTATCTTTATATATAACACATTTGTACAGCTGAATCTGCAGTTGTCTGCTATTCTGTGCTGTTTTAATCAGGGATTCTGCTGCTTTGATTCTTTTGTTCCTCTGAAGAGTAAAGTGTGTGTGTGTGTGTGTGTGTGTGTGTGTGTGTGTGTGTGTGTGTGTGTGTGTGTGTGTGCGTGTGTTTGTGAGGACTCCAGAACCTCCAGATCATCTTCTGTGGGTTATTTCTGCTCGGCTTTAATCATGAGAGATTCTGAAGGAGAGGTCTGTCATCGTGCTGATTTACAGCTTCAGAAACACACACATGAAACACTCTGCAGGCTTTACAACGTCATGAGATCAGCTCGTAACCAAAACCCCATCCTGAAGATGACAAAACTCATGTGTGTGGTGAGGAGAGGAGTTTCCACTCACAGAGAATTAAACTCATGTGCAAAACTGGAATATGTCATGAGATATAACTGAGGAAGTGTTTCCAGTCAGAGCTGAACAGTAGAGCATCACCTCCTCAGCTCCTCAGCTCCAGCACAGATCTCACTGAGAGAGGTGGAGTCTGCTGCACTGCTGGGATTCTCCACTGTGATGTTCTCCTCTAATAAATGAGCTGTGCCTCAGAACACCAAGACCAAACGCAATGAACACGGTGGCTTCTGGAGACGTAAGATAGGAGTGCAGACAGATGCTCAAGACAGTTCTGGAGGGAATAATAATAGAAGAAGAAGAATACTGAAGCACTGTGATGACGGACTGATGGAGGACTGAGGCCTTTTACAACCAGCACAACAACATTTCAGATCTACAACCATGGAGACCTGCAGACCAACATGAATGACACAAACACCCTCACACACACACACACACACACACACACACACACACAGACACACATTTATATCTGCAGACCAACATGAATGACACAAACACCCTCACACACCTGTTTCTACATGTCAAATCCTCTTTTTTATGTGCATTTTCCAAATATATGTGCATCTTGGGGTTTCCACTAAGCGTTTTAATGCAATATTGTACATAAGAACAGTTGATGGAGGTTTGTTGTACAGTTGGCAGTTCACTTCTGTTATTTCCTACGTTTTCATTCATATCAGAAGTGAACCAGACCCCAGACCACCTCTTTCAGGTGGATTCGGGTACGCTTCACAGGTGCGCAGCCGAGTTCAGAAGACATGGTTCACACTAGCTAAACATACCGAACTCTGGCGTCAAATGAACCTGCGTGCAGACCAAAAGCGCTGGTGCACTGCAAAAAAAAAGATTTTCTTACTTACATTTTCTGTCTTGTTTTTAGTCCAAATATCTACAAATTCTGAAATCCAGAAGCATTTTCTAGACAAGCAAAACGTTTTTAGAAATAATAATAATAATCTGCCAAAATGAAGAGACTTTTTCCTTAAAACAAGCAAAATAATCTGCAAATGAGGAAAGAAAAATAATCTTCTGTCAAAAGGAAAAACAAGATTCTTCTGCGTGCCCCATTGACAGATTATTTAGCCTGTTTTAAGGAAAAACTCACTTCATTTTGGCATATTATCTCTGAAAACAAGACATTATGTTATGTTTACCCAGAAAATGCTTCTTAATATAAGACTTATTAGATATTTGGATTAGAAAGAAGAGAAAAATCTAAGAAACAAAAGCATTTGTTGCAGTGTGTGAAAGCATTCTTACATTTTCTGTCCTGTTTCTAGTCCAAATATCTACTAATTCTGAAATCAGTCAGCATTTCCTAGACAAGCTCAACATATAGTGTTGTTTTCAGAAATAATGAGTCAAAATGAAGTGAGATTCTCCCTCAAACAGTCTAAATAATCATGTTTTTGCATAGAAAGAATATCATTTTTCTTCCCCCATTGTCAGATGATCAAACTCTTGATTTGGACTCATTATCTCTGAACACAACACAACATGCTTTGCTTGTCCAGATAAAGCTTCTAGATTTCAGAATATGCATGTATTTGGTCTTGTTCGAGATTAAATCTCTCAGTAAGAGCGTGCTGTTTTGCAGTGCAGTTGTTGTGAGATGTTCATCTGAAAGGGTTTTATGTGTGGATTAGCGGCCCACGTCTCAGTTCACATAATCTGTGAGATGTGTTTGTGTTGTTCTTGTTGGCTTTGTGATGAAGCGTTTCCTGCATGTAAACACACGGCGGCAGTGATTCTGGCGCACAATAACGCTCCTGTCTACATCCATCCACATGTGAGGAACAAATTGCAGCCATGTGGCGTCGCGCTGTATGAAAGAGCCACCGCAGGAGTCTCCGTCAGAGTCCACACAGAAACACTTATCATCACCTCTGTGTGTGTGTGTGTGTGTGTGTGTGTGTGTGTGTGTGTGTGTGTGCGTGTGTGTGTGTGTGTGTGTGTGTGCGTGTGTGTGTGTGTGTGTGTGCGTGTGTGTGTGTGTGCGTGTGTGTGTGTTAGTGTGTGTGTGTGCGTGCTTGTGCGTGTGTGTGTGTGTGTGTGTGTGTGTGTGTGTGTGTGTGTGTGTGTGTGTGTGTGTGTGTGTGTGTTTCTGTCCACTGGAGATCAGTTTCTCTCTGTTTCTGCTCAGAATCATCTGCTCTTCGTCAGGCTGCTGGATTAATTACACACAGAAGCACACACACACATTCAGTTCAGGTTTTTTTGTACACTGTCAAAGATGCTTTATACTTCGTTTCTTGTCCAAATATCTACAAATTCTCAAATCAAGAAGCATTTTCTAGACAAGCAAAACACAGTGTCCTGTTTTCAGAAACATCGAGTCAAAATGAAGGCAGTTTTTGCCTAAAACAAGGAGAATAATCTGACTATGAGGGAGTGAAATGATCTAGTTTTCCCTTTGAACAGAAGATTATTTCACTCAGATTATTCTGCTTATTTAAGGAGAAACGCTCTTCATTTGGACTCATGATTTCTGAAAATAGAACAATATTTTTGGCTTGTCTAGAAAAGGCAGAGCAAAGGAAAGAGAAGTAAGCATAACTAATGTTCATAATATAATAATTAAGACATATTAAAGGCACAGTTCACCTGGAAATGAAGATTCTGTCATCATGTAACACTAACATTCATTTACTGCACATTTACCATGCTGTTACTTCTGCACAGTTATTCATTCTCTGCTGGATTTTGCTCAATATTTTCACAGTTATATACAGCGCTCAGCATATATGAGCACATCCCTCACAGATCTCTCATTTAAATCAATATTTTCTATAGGAAGCTCTATATTGGTGCATATACATTAGATTAGTCAGTACTGAAGCCAAATCTGGAGCTAATCTAACAGAATAACTTACATTAATGGTTGAAAAATGAGCAGCTCAAATGTAAATGTTAGGGAAAAATATTACATAACATTTTCAAAAACAGCAAAAATCAAGAGAAATAAAAATACATGAACAATTTAGTTGAAATATAGTTTTTCTGCAATTTTTGGCTTGAATTTAATTGGATTCTCTTTCCATTTCTAAACATGTTTGGTGACTGAATTATTATTTTAATAAATATATCTGTTTAATACATCTGTTTTGTTCAAATGCACCACAATACATCATCTATATTCACTGAGAAATGGAGAAACATATTCATTTTTTAAATGGGGTGTACTCATATACGCTGAGCACTGTATGTAGAAAACCTTTTGAATGATTCATCTAATAATTTATACTTCTGTTTCAAGAGTTTAAGACCATTAAAAACTACATTTTACACTTCTACAGGGTTTATTACCAGGATTATCATGAGGACTCATACTATTATTTTATTAATGGGGAATTTAAAGTTGTCTAATAGCTGCTGTGGATGCTATCTCCTTAAAATAAAAGGTGAAATATAAAAAATAAGGTTTTATTGAGATTGTTGATTGGATAGATGTCGGCCTGATTGAGTAGCTTTACTTGATTTACAGCACAATATTTCAGTGAATTTAAGACTTTTTAAAGCCTAATATATGTTCTTTTAGTAATTTAAGAGATTTGAAGACTTCAAGACCCAGTGGACACCCTGGTTTACTCTCTTTGCATGCTTTTCTACTTGCCTATTTTGTTATATAATGATATATTTTAATATACTTTAAACCAGTGATCCTGCAGGTGGGCCGTAAGATAGCTTAAAATGAACTCTTAATATTATACCAGAATTGTTGGATTTCATTATTAATATGCTGTATTAAAATGATATAGATATGAGCAATTCCATGCAAATGTCAACCTTGCCATGAAAAAGATTCACCTAAATAAAGAAAGCGTTTCTACAATGGCATGTATTTTACAGTCTTTAAAAAACAGTCAAATATTTCTGTCAGTGTTTACAAACGATCATATTTAATTTACCCAAATCACACGTGGCGATTTCACATATGTCACATCCACAACAGAACAGTGTCACATCCATAACGAAGCCTTTCCCTCATAAATGCAAAGATGTCAAGTAAAATAAACTCAGTGATGTTTGTTCTATAGAGAGCCGACTCTTCTCCTTTTGATTGTCATTGTTTCTTTGGGGTTGTGCAGTTTAATTCACAGAATTTCTACTAAGTATGTTGTACACTGTAAACTTTTTTGTCACATCCATAACACATGTTTATTTTCCTCATTTACAATATAAAACATGTTTCCAGATTGATATTGTCTGATTCCATAACTCTGTGGTTAATTGTTTTGGAAAATATAAACAGTTGCTGTAATACAATGTTAACATATACTTTCTATGTGAATTATTGTTTTGAGTTTTACTGCAAGTGTCACGTCCATAACGCTGGAGCTGCTCATATTTAGCTTTATATAAAATTAATTTCAAATACAGTCTTTATAAAATGCTGATTACAGATAATTATAGAAGGCACAACACATGTATTATATATATGAGAAAATGTCAGACAGGTGGGCCTTTAAAATGGATCAGAGATAGAAGTGGGTCCTGAAGTGAACAAGATTGAGTTTTAATCCTTACTCTGCATTCAGTGTGGACAGCAAAGAATTTCATTTTACAGGAAAGCAAACTGAGATAATGAGTCGAAATGCAGTGTTTTACCATAAAACAAGCAGAGTAATCTGACAATGGAGTGAGGGAAATGATCACGTCTTTGCTTTGAAATAAGATTAAACGTCTTCCTCCATTATCAGATGATTCTGCTTCCTCCATTATCAGATTATTCTGCTTGTTTTAAGGAGAAACTCTCTTCATTTGGACTCTTTATTTCTGAAATTAAGACTTTAGTTTCTCCTTGTCTAGAAAATGCTTCTTGATTTCAGAATCTTCAGATATTTGGACTAGAAACAAGACAGAAACTCTGGAAGAAGGGCATAATTTGCAGTGTAGGGATTGAATGGTGATTTTTGAGTGAACAACCGCTTGAATGTGAATGGGTGTATTAGAGGAGATGTGTGTGGAGGTGCTGTTTTTCTGGGATTGAGCTGGATGAGAGAAGCGCACGCTCAGCAAACAGCCGCTCGTCCATCTTCTGCTCTTTAGGCTAATTTAGGCTTTCAGCAACAGAAATGCGCAACAGCTGACCTACATATGAGCAGGACGCGCACCTGTGTGTGTGTGTGTGCGCGCGTGATCCCGCATCTTCGTCATCTTCAGTGTTTGAGGAAGAGTGCACCACTAAAACAAACAGCAGATAAGCGGCGCGCCTCTGGAATTCGACACACAATAGCCTCATTCATCGGTGTAGTTCTCCAGAACGGTTTGCACAAGCGTGTGTGTGTGTGTGTGTGTGTGTGTGTGTGTGTGTGTGTGTGTGTGTGTTGTTTGTAAATGGACACAGTAGATGTTGTGCGGCAGGGTTCACCTCATGTCACTGAGTTTGAGCTTTTATAGCCACACAAAGGTGCTTTTAATTTCTGCATCTGCTGCTGATTTAACCACCACACTGAGGGAGATCAGCATGACACACTCAACAATTCACTCATTCATTTCCCTCAGCTTAGCCTCTATTTCAGAGTTCACCACAGCGGAATCAACCACCAACTATTCCAGTATATGTTTTATGTAGCAGATGCCCCTCCAGCTGCAACCCAGTACTGGAAAACACCCATTCACACTAATTCTCTCACACACACACACACACACACTCATGCTGAACAAATCATTTGTGCATATATAGAGTTTTTGTCTTGTTTTTAGTCCAAATATCTTGAACTCACAGTGGCCGAGAGAGCTCAACGTGCTGCAATTTAAGAAAACAGATGCAGCAAACCTTACAAACACCAGATAAGAGCTGCGCATGGATGGATTTGCTCTTCAGTGTTTGGACTCTCAGTAGTGAACATTAAACCACACTGAACTGAACTGAACTTCAACTCTATGATCTTCTATGTGAAGCTGCTTTGACACAATCTCCATTGTAAAAGCGCTGTACAAATAAAGGTGAAATGAATTGAATCTTCATCACTTTGACAGCAAATGTGTTGCAGACGTAACACAAACACATGAAGAAAACACACTTCAATCTCTCACAACACATGCAATAGCAGAAAACCCCACGGAAATGTTTCAACGGGACCTTAAAGCATGATGGAGCTGGCTATTTAGGTCATGTTATTAAGGCTAATAATCTACAGAATTAAATTAACTCTCAATATTAATCTATAATTATTGGATTTCATCATTAATATTCTGTATTAACATGATGGAAGTGATGCACTTTCTCCTGTTCTCTGATTGCTTACTTCAAACTCGACGCCTCATGAACTACACATCCGTCTGTTCATTCACAAACTCTGCTTGAAGTGACAGTGAAAGTCTCTCTGTGTATTTTTGTGTGAATTATTTAATATATCTGCATGGTAGTCTAAATGAATGTCCTGTGAGTGTTTTATAACAGACGCACATCCATACAGGAGGATCTAGGGAGACTCAATGGTGTTTCTGCCATAGAATGTAAAATAAACCTGCACATGAGCTTCAGATGCGCTCTGGTGGAGCTGTTCACTGTTCACAGTGATCTCTCAATAACATCCAGCTGCAAACTCAGATCACCATCAGATTTTAGATTGTTTTACTGTATTTTACATTTGTCTGTATGTTTTTGAATAGCAGATATTTAATAGTGGATATTCAGTCAGTCCACTTTAAAGCAGAAGCTGGTCTTTTGCAGTCTCCCTGTTGACCTGTGCTTCTCTTTGAATCTGTGAATGATTTTTCTTTATATATATATATATATATATATATATATATATATATATATATATATATATATATATATACACAAACCATTAAAGTCTGAATTATTAGCCCCCCTGTTTGTTTTTTCCCCCCAATTTCTGTGTAACAGAGAGCAGATTTCTCCAACACATCTCTAATCATAATAGTGTTAATAACTCATCTCTAATAACTGATTTCTTTTCTCTTTGTCATGATGACAGTAAATAATATTAGACTAGATATTCTTCAAGACACTTCTATACAGTTTAAAGTGACATTTAAAGGCTTAACTAGGGTAATTAGGTTAACTAGTCAGGTTAGTGTAATTAGGTAAGTCATTGTATAACAGTGGTTTATTCTGGAGACAATCAATAAATATAGCTTAAAGGGGCTAATAATATTGAGCTTAAAATGACTCTTAAAAAATTAAAAACTGCTTTTATTCTAGCCGAAATAAAACAAATAAGACTTTCTCCAGAAGAACAAATATTAGAGGAAATACTGTGAACATTTCCTGAATCTGTTCAACATCATTTGGGAAATATTAAAAAAAGAAAAAAAAAATTCAAAGGGGGCTAATAATTTTGGCCTCAACTGTGTGTATATATATATATATGTTAATAAATAAAGGTTTAAATGAGCATTTCATACAAACATTTTAGTGAAAATGTCAGACAGGTGGGCCTTTAAAAAATTGATCAGAGAAAGAAGTGGGCCCCGAAGTGAAAAAGGTTGAGAACCCCTGATCTACAGCGTCACTGAGCATTAGTCACGGCACAATAAACAAATCCCAGCCGGATCCAGCACGCTTTAGGGTCCCTTTGAAACATTTCTTTTTTTTAAGGGGTTTTTCACCTTTTATTGGGATAGGATAGTGGAGGACAGACAGGAAAGTTTTGGGAGCAGAGAGAGGGGAAGGGTCAGCATAAGACCTGGAGCCGGGAATTGAACTCGGGTCGCCGTGAGCACCATGGGGCTATATGTCAGCACACTTAACCACTATTGGTGCATACAGCTAATGGTGCTGACCTCTTGACCATTTCTGTTGTGTTTCATGCTAAAGTTTTCTATGTTAAGTTGTGCCAAATAATGTTTTAAGTTGACTGATGGCTGATTTAAGTCAAGTTTACTTTATGGAATAATTTGACTGAAGCTTAATAACTCAACTCTTCTGTGCAGCTGGTTCCTTTAAATGTTTAAGTTAACTCAACGTTTAGTTTTACGTAAACGCTCAAATAAAGAAACCCAAATGGAAAATCTCCTCAACTGAATCTTTTACTTTTATTGAACAAACAGCTCCAAACATGCAGTTAAATCATCTTTATGAGTAAATTCAGCTCTGAGCTCCACAATATGTCCACCTCACTTACATTGTTAAACTGAGAGCACAGTTAAGCTGGATGTTTTACAGTGTGCTGTGAGTAAATGCAGAGTGTGTTTCCTTAATATTTCAGTGCTGTGAGGATTTACAACACATTTACTGTTAAAGTGATGAAGATCTTTTCTAGTTTGCTGGTGTTTTCTAGAATTGCAGTGTGTTTTCTTAAACTGCAGTGTGTTCAGCTCTCTCAGCTACCATTACACATTCTTCAATCAAAGCATTTTCCAGACGAGCAGATCAATAAAATGTGTCTGTTTATGAAATATGCCAAATTAAGTGAGAGATGAGCTCAATAATCTGACAATGAGGTCAGAAAAATAATCTAATGTCAAACTAATGAACAGCATTACTGCAGTGTAGTTTAATCTGTAGTATCTGCCAGTAATCCTACAGTAAAGTCCTTTAAAGTGTAATAGTTTGAGTCCTCTGTGGGGTTTCTCCATCTGACAGTAATGTGGGCCGGCGTGGATCATCTCTATAGAGTCTGACAGTGTGTGTCAAATAAACTGCGCTTAATTGAGCTCCTGAAACCAGCTCCAGTGTTGAATGTGAAGCGTTAACGAGAGCTGGACTCGTGTGTAATCTGCCGTCTGTAATGTGTCTGGAGCGTTAGAGGAAAGCCACAGTACAGCTGCAGGAGTCCAGCTACTGACGCTCAGACGTGTGTGTGTGTGTGTGTGTGTGTGTGTGTGTGTGTGTGTGTGTGTGTGTGTGTGTTAGTGCATGCATATGTGTGAGTGTAATTGTGTATATATGTACGTGTTCATGTGTGTATGTGCAGACAAAACAGAGCTCTGGAGGTCACAGGAAGAGTGTGTGTGCTCTCCGCTCTTCAGACCTTGTAATAATCAGATGCAGGTCCTCTGAAGGCTGTTTGACTGAAGTGTTTCCTCTTGTTTGGGTTAAACACACACACACACACACACACACACACACACACACACACACTGCATGAGGAGCTGTGCTTTAAACCAGAAGCAGACACTGACGCTCTTCTGCAGACGTCTGATTATTCAGATCCGACACACACACACACACACACACACACACATCCGGCTGATGGAGAGAACACTGGCATGTTCACTCTGCGTCTCCTGGCAACAGCAGTGCAGCATTCTCACACACTACACAGGTCAAAGGTCACGGTGATGAGGTCATTCAGCACAGGATCAAGATTAGGATTCCCTGAATTAAAGATAGTGTCTGAGTGAGCAGATTGAACATGTTTGAACACACACAGCGGACACAGATCAACTCCACACATTTACACTCCAATGAACGTATAAAATATAGAGAAATAAAGAGTCTTAAAGAAGAGAGTTTCAGCTTAAAACCAGCAGAATAATCTGACAATGAGGGAAGCAGATAAACATAATTCAACTAAAATAAGCTGATTTTATTTACTCCATGGGCAGATTATTTAGCTTGTTTTAAGGAAAACTCTAATTATTATTAGTAGTATTATTATTTTATTGCTTTAATACTTCAAATACAACACACACAGGTAGAGCAGAAATGATCTCATACACTCATCTGCAGAGGGAACCGAGTACAGAGGAAACAACTGAACCAGCGGAGAAGATAAACACACTCTACAGCTACTGTACACACTGTATAGACTAATATATAGACACAAACACAGTACAATAGAATAAATGAGGGCCTCCTATTGTGAAAGAGAATATATCTGGAGTAGAAACAGCAGACGCTCTGCAGCATGTTAAAGCTGCTCCTCAGTCCAGCCGTGTGAGTTTCTGTAGATCAGTTTGTGGATTATGTTCAGCTCTAAACACAATCAGCATGCGGGATCGTCTGTGGACATGATCAACCGGTAGAAACTCGCCCGCTGGTGGAGATTTTATCATCTTCATCATGGTTCACGCTCACATTACAATGGAGTTTATCATTCACCAGCTTCATAAACCCTCCACATATTAACTTTACATATTCAGGAACCTGTCAACCATCCCATGCTCTGTCACATGAGAGCTGAAGTAAACACTGGAGGAGATCAGGATAGTGTGCTGTTTCTCATACACCACTGCTCAAACGTTTTACAACAGGAAGATTTTTATTGGTTCTTTTCTTAACTCAAGCCTTTCCTGCTCACCAACATTTACTGATTTGATCCAAATGTTGTAATATTTGTACTATTTAAAGATCCAGTATTAGGAGGTTTTGAGAATGACCTTCCATGAGTGTGTGAGGCAGTTCAGTGATGAACACATCTAGCTGAGTGTTCAATCTGAAGCTCCACAACTCGCAAAAACAAAGAGTCGACTCAGAGTCATTTATATGAATCATCTTGAGTTCAAATCTTTAGACGTCGATACGGAATATTATCATATATAAGGTGCCAGACCCGGGAAAACTGAAACCCGTGCCTGTACGTGTGATTAAAATGGCGGGCTCATTGTTTTCTCTTGTTTGCAAAATATGTGTTTAATTGTGTGTTGTAACCTGTAAACGCTCCACGCCGCTTATATCTCTCAGGTTAACTCTCTATGGGGATTTTCACATATCACATCTAAAACCACATGGAAAACATAGTGTGTGGCACTTCCTTTACTGATTTAAATGTGTTTCTGCTGGTGTTTATCATTGTTAAGGTCATGATCAGCTGTTCTTACAGTGGAAAACTCTGCTTTCACTTTAATATCAGGGCTTTGAGCTGATCAGATCACTCCTCCAACAAGCTGGCGGTCAGTCTTCAAAATAGCTCAACAGTAGTGTAGATTACTACTGAATGTGTGTGGCTGCTGTTATTACTGGGCTAATGATTAACAATAGAGTAATATGCTGCTGTTTAACTGCACTGCTTTAATGCTCTTCTGCATTGGGCTCACACATATACTCTGAACTCTGACTACTACAACACTGCTGATAAGCACTAAACGCAGTCGACCAATCACAACACATTGGGTCATCAGACTAATCACAATGCACTAGGTCATCTGACCAATCACAACACATTGTGTCATCAGACTAATCACAAAACATTGGGTCATCAGACCAATCACAAAACACATTGGGTCATCAGACCAATCACAAAACATTGGGTCATCAGACCAATCACAATTCACTAGGTCATCTGACCAATCACAAAACATTGGGTCATCAGACCAATCACAACACATTGTGTCATCAGACCAATCACAACACATTGGGTCATCAGACCAATCACAACACACTAGGTCATCTGAACAATCACAAAACATTGGGTCATCAGACCAATCACAATTCACTAGGTCATCTGACCAATCACAACACACTAGGTCATCTGACCAATCACAACACACTAGGTCATCTGAACAATCACAAAACACATTGTGTCATCAGACCAATCACAATTCACTAGGTCATCTGACCAATCACAACACACTAGGTCATCTGAACAATCACAAAACATTGTGTCATCAGACCAATCACAACACATTGGGGCATCAGACTAATCACAACACATAGGTCATCTGACCAATCACAACACACTGGGTCATTGGACCAATCAAAACACACTGGGTCATCAGACAGAGCACAACAGACCCCAATCACAAAACATTGTGTCATGAGACCAATCACAACACACTAGGTCATCTGAACAATCACAAAACATTGGGTCATTAGACCAATCACAATGCACTCGGTCATCAGACCAATCACAATGCACTAGGTCATCTGACCAATCACAAAACATTGTGTCATCAGACCAATCACAACACACTAGGTCATCAGAACAATCACAAAACATTGGGTCATTAGACCAATCACAACACACTAGGTCATCTGACCAATCACAACACACTAGGTCATCAGAACAATCACAAAACATTGGGTCATTAGACCAATCACAACACACTAGGTCATCTGACCAATCACAACACACTAGGTCATCAAACCAATCACAACACACTAGGTCATCAGAACAATCACAAAACATTGGGTCATTAGACCAATCACAACACACTAGGTCATCTGACCAATCACAACACACTAGGTCATCTGACCAATCACAAAACATTGTGTCATCAGACCAATCACAACACACTGGGTCATCAGACTAATCACAACACACTCGGTCATCAGACCAATCACAACACACTGGGTCATTGGACCAATCACAACACATTGTGTCATCAAACCAATCACAACACACTAGGTCATCTGACCAATCACAACACACTAGGTCATCTGACCAATCACAACGCACTAGGTCATCTGACCAATCACAACACACTAGGTCATCTGACCAATCACAACACACTAGGTCATCTGAACAATCACAAAACACATTGTGTCATCAGACCAATCACAATTCACTAGGTCATCTGACCAATCACAACACACTAGGTCATCTGAACAATCACAAAACATTGTGTCATCAGACCAATCACAACACATTGGGGCATCAGACTAATCACAACACATAGGTCATCTGACCAATCACAACACACTGGGTCATTGGACCAATCAAAACACACTGGGTCATCAGACAGAGCACAACAGACCCCAATCACAAAACATTGTGTCATCAGACCAATCACAACACACTAGGTCATCTGAACAATCACAAAACATTGGGTCATTAGACCAATCACAATGCACTCGGTCATCAGACCAATCACAATGCACTAGGTCATCTGACCAATCACAAAACATTGTGTCATCAGACCAATCACAACACACTAGGTCATCAGAACAATCACAAAACATTGGGTCATTAGACCAATCACAACACACTAGGTCATCTGACCAATCACAACACACTAGGTCATCAGAACAATCACAAAACATTGGGTCATTAGACCAATCACAACACACTAGGTCATCTGACCAATCACAACACACTAGGTCATCTGACCAATCACAACACACTAGGTCATCAAACCAATCACAACACACTAGGTCATCAGAACAATCACAAAACATTGGGTCATTAGACCAATCACAACACACTAGGTCATCTGACCAATCACAACACACTAAGTCATCTGACCAATCACAAAACATTGTGTCATCAGACCAATCACAACACACTAGGTCATCAGAACAATCACAAAACATTGGGTCATTAGACCAATCACAACACACTAGGTCATCTGACCAATCACAACACACTAGGTCATCTGACCAATCACAACACACTGGGTCATCAGACTAATCACAACACACTCGGTCATCAGACCAATCACAACACACTGGGTCATTGGACCAATCACAACACATTGTGTCATCAAACCAATCACAACACACTAGGTCATCTGACCAATCACAACACACTAGGTCATCTGACCAATCACAACGCACTAGGTCATCTGACCAATCACAACACACTAGGTCATCTGACCAATCACAACACACTAGGTCATCTGAACAATCACAAAACACATTGTGTCATCAGACCAATCACAATTCACTAGGTCATCTGACCAATCACAACACACTAGGTCATCTGAACAATCACAAAACATTGTGTCATCAGACCAATCACAACACATTGGGGCATCAGACTAATCACAACACATAGGTCATCTGACCAATCACAACACACTGGGTCATTGGACCAATCAAAACACACTGGGTCATCAGACAGAGCACAACAGACCCCAATCACAAAACATTGTGTCATCAGACCAATCACAACACACTAGGTCATCTGAACAATCACAAAACATTGGGTCATTAGACCAATCACAATGCACTCGGTCATCAGACCAATCACAATGCACTAGGTCATCTGACCAATCACAAAACATTGTGTCATCAGACCAATCACAACACACTAGGTCATCAGAACAATCACAAAACATTGGGTCATTAGACCAATCACAACACACTAGGTCATCTGACCAATCACAACACACTAGGTCATCAGAACAATCACAAAACATTGGGTCATTAGACCAATCACAACACACTAGGTCATCTGACCAATCACAACACACTAGGTCATCTGACCAATCACAACACACTAGGTCATCAAACCAATCACAACACACTAGGTCATCAGAACAATCACAAAACATTGGGTCATTAGACCAATCACAATACACTAGGTCATCTGACCAATCACAACACACTAAGTCATCTGACCAATCACAAAACATTGTGTCATCAGACCAATCACAACACACTAGGTCATCAGAACAATCACAAAACATTGGGTCATTAGACCAATCACAACACACTAGGTCATCTGACCAATCACAACACACTAGGTCATCTGACCAATCACAACACACTGGGTCATCAGACTAATCACAACACACTCGGTCATCAGACCAATCACAACACACTGGGTCATTGGACCAATCACAACACATTGTGTCATCAAACCAATCACAACACACTAGGTCATCTGACCAATCACAACACACTAGGTCATCTGACCAATCACAACGCACTAGGTCATCTGACCAATCACAACACACTAGGTCATCTGACCAATCACAACACACTAGGTCATCTGAACAATCACAAAACACATTGTGTCATCAGACCAATCACAATTCACTAGGTCATCTGACCAATCACAACACACTAGGTCATCTGAACAATCACAAAACATTGTGTCATCAGACCAATCACAACACATTGGGGCATCAGACTAATCACAACACATAGGTCATCTGACCAATCACAACACACTGGGTCATTGGACCAATCAAAACACACTGGGTCATCAGACAGAGCACAACAGACCCCAATCACAAAACATTGTGTCATCAGACCAATCACAACACACTAGGTCATCTGAACAATCACAAAACATTGGGTCATTAGACCAATCACAATGCACTCGGTCATCAGACCAATCACAATGCACTAGGTCATCTGACCAATCACAAAACATTGTGTCATCAGACCAATCACAACACACTAGGTCATCAGAACAATCACAAAACATTGGGTCATTAGACCAATCACAACACACTAGGTCATCTGACCAATCACAACACACTAGGTCATCAGAACAATCACAAAACATTGGGTCATTAGACCAATCACAACACACTAGGTCATCTGACCAATCACAACACACTAGGTCATCTGACCAATCACAACACACTAGGTCATCAAACCAATCACAACACACTAGGTCATCAGAACAATCACAAAACATTGGGTCATTAGACCAATCACAACACACTAGGTCATCTGACCAATCACAACACACTAAGTCATCTGACCAATCACAAAACATTGTGTCATCAGACCAATCACAACACACTAGGTCATCAGAACAATCACAAAACATTGGGTCATTAGACCAATCACAACACACTAGGTCATCTGACCAATCACAACACACTAAGTCATCTGACCAATCACAAAACATTGTGTCATCAGACCAATCACAACACACTAGGTCATCAGAACAATCACAAAACATTGGGTCATTAGACCAATCACAACACACTAGGTCATCAGACCAATCACAACACACTAGGTCATCAGAACAATCACAAAACATTGGGTCATTAGACCAATCACAACACACTAGGTCATCTGACCAATCACAACACACTAGGTCATCTGACCAATCACAACACACTGGGTCATCAGACTAATCACAACACACTCGGTCATCAGACCAATCACAACACACTGGGTCATTGGACCAATCACAACACATTGTGTCATCAAACCAATCACAACACACTAGGTCATCTGACCAATCACAACACACTAGGTCATCTGACCAATCACAACGCACTAGGTCATCTGACCAATCACAACACACTAGGTCATCTGACCAATCACAACACACTAGGTCATCTGAACAATCACAAAACACATTGTGTCATCAGACCAATCACAATTCACTAGGTCATCTGACCAATCACAACACACTAGGTCATCTGAACAATCACAAAACACTGGGTCATTGGACCAATCAAAACACACTGGGTCATCAGACAGAGCACAACAGACCCCAATCACAAAACATTGTGTCATCAGACCAATCACAACACACTAGGTCATCTGAACAATCACAAAACATTGGGTCATTAGACCAATCACAATGCACTCGGTCATCAGACCAATCACAATGCACTAGGTCATCTGACCAATCACAAAACATTGTGTCATCAGACCAATCACAACACACTAGGTCATCAGAACAATCACAAAACATTGGGTCATTAGACCAATCACAACACACTAGGTCATCTGACCAATCACAACACACTAGGTCATCAAACCAATCACAACACACTAGGTCATCAGAACAATCACAAAACATTGGGTCATTAGACCAATCACAACACACTAGGTCATCTGACCAATCACAACACACTAGGTCATCTGACCAATCACAAAACATTGTGTCATCAGACCAATCACAACACACTGGGTCATCAGACTAATCACAACACACTCGGTCATCAGACCAATCACAACACACTGGGTCATTGGACCAATCACAACACATTGTGTCATCAAACCAATCACAACACACTAGGTCATCTGACCAATCACAACACACTAGGTCATCTGACCAATCACAACGCACTAGGTCATCTGACCAATCACAACACACTAGGTCATCTGACCAATCACAACACACTAGGTCATCTGACCAATCACAACGCACTAGGTCATCTGACCAATCACAACACACTAGGTCATCTGACCAATCACAACACACTAGGTCATCTGACCAATCACAACACACTAGGTCATCTGACCAATCACAACGCACTAGGTCATCTGACCAATCACAACACACTAGGTCATCTGACCAATCACAACACACTAGGTCATCTGACCAATCACAACACACTAGGTCATCTGACCAATCACAACGCACTAGGTCATCTGACCAATCACAACACACTAGGTCATCTGACCAATCAAAACACACTAGGTCAACTGACCAATCACAACACACTAGGTCATCTGACCAATCACAACACACTGGGTCATTGGACCAATCAAAACACACTAGGTCAACTGACCAATCACAACACACTAGGTCATCTGACCAATCACAACACATTGTGTCATCAAACCAATCACAACACACTAGGTCATCTGACCAATCACAACACACTATGTCATCTGACCAATCACAACACACTAGGTCATCTGACCAATCACAACACACTGGGTCATTGGACCAATCACAACACACTAGGACGTTGGACCAATCACAACACACTGGGTCATCAGACAGAGCACAACAGACCCTACTCAGATCAGACTGGGTCATCGGACTGACCACTGCAGATTTTGATTTGGTTTGAAGTTATTATTATATATTATTTTACTTGTCTCACCCGCTGGCAGATTATCTGGCAGTTCTGATGAAGAAACATCATGCTGAGTGATTATTTTTGAAAATAAGGCAATTCTTTACCTCTTGATTGATTTTTATGGATCTTTTGACTAGACACAAGACACACACTCTGAGTGAGAACAGTATTGTTTGCGGTGTGTGTTTCTCAGTGTGTGTGTGAGGACAGAATCCTCCGCTAATCTCCTGAAGTGCTCCAGATGACGGAGGTGTAAGACAATAACACGTGTTTCTGCGAGCGTCACTCGGCTCATCTTACCCCGCGGCGGCTCCGGAAGCGTCCTCATTTAGATATGCAGAGCATGCTGGGATTGCTGCACGATTGGGACCCCTGCATTCAGAGCTGTGCGGCCCCATGGGGCTCTGCTAATTGCTGGTCCTGGTTTAGACTGGTTTTCAATGGGTTCTGGACAAAAGCGTCAGTGTGGATCACGTGGGAGGAGGATGAGAAACGAGGATCCGAGACAAAGAGCTCCGGACGGCCCGTTACTGACCGCAAATCAGCACAACACACAGTCTGAGAGTGACCCACATGCTCATCGGTGTGTGAAGAGCCGCTCTGTTCCTGCGTACACTTCAGGTGGCCACAAAATATACACACACACACGCACACACACACACACACACACACACACACACACACACACACACACAAACTCAAAAGTTTTCATTGAGCTTGAGATGTTTTAAAACACATATCCTCCATCCACTGACTCAAGATATGCTTATTTTCTTTCCAGCTCTGCTCTTTTCTCTCCTTTGTGTGTTACACATTGTAATCTGCTTATATAAATGTTCTAAGGATTATTAAAAATGATTTCAATAATGTTACATGCTAACATTTACACAACTCTAAAGGAAGTTTAGCGGATGTTCTGAGAATGTTCCCTGTTTCCTGAGCAGTAAAGACAGAACAATATTACATTAGGAGATGTAAGATGAGGGGAAAGTGGATATGAATTCTGTTAGGTTACACTGACTGAATCTAGCTGTGTGTTGAAATGTGCTGTGTTATTGTGTGTCAGATGTGTTGTGTTGTGGAGGAGTGGTGTGGGATGTGAGGAATGAATTCAACAGGAACGCTGACGCTTTTAGAAGCATCAGATCAGGAAACAGCGGCGCTTTTACACATTTCCAGTGTCTCCGTTTCTCTGCAGCTTCTCCAGCACTTCTGCAGGCCTTCTTTAGCCTCTTCTGCTCTTTTCTTCAGTCTGTGTGTCTCTGATGTGTGTCTCTCCAGCTCTTGATTCTTCAGTGCTTCTCCCATGTTCATTTCTCTGGCATTCCTCTAGTGTTTGTTTCTCTGGTGTTTGTTTTTCCATTGTTCACTTCTCTGGTGTCCGGTGTTACTGATGTTTATTTCTCTGGTGTTTGTTTTTCCAATGTTTATTTGTCTGGTGTTAGTTTTTCTGAGGTTTGGTGTTTGTTTTTCCAATGTTTGTTTGTCTGGTGTTTGTTTTTCTGAGGTTTGGTGTTTGTTTTTCCAATGTTTGTTTGTCTGGTGTTAGTTTTTCTGAGGTTTGGTGTTTGTTTTTCCAATGTTTGTTTGTCTGGTGTTTGTTTTACAGATGTTTGGTGTTTGTTTTTCCAATGTTTGTTTGTCTGGTGTTTGTTTTACAGATGTTTGGTGTTTGTTTTTCCAATGTTTGTTTGTCTGGTGTTTGTTTTACAGATGTTTGGTGTTTGTTTTTCCAATGTTTGTTTGTCTGGTGTTTGTTTTACAGATGTTTGGTGTTTGTTTTTCCAATGTTTGTTTGTCTGGTGTTTGTTTTACTGGTGTTTGTTTTTCCAATGTTTGTTTGTCTGGTGTTAGTTTTTCTGAGGTTTGGTGTTTGTTTTTTCAATGTTTGTCTGTCTGGTGTTTGTTTTACAGATGTTTGGTGTTTGTTTTTTCGATGTTTGTTTGTCTGGTGTTTGTTTTACAGATGTTTGGTGTTTGTTTTTCCAATATTTGTTTGTCTGGTGTTTGTTTTTCCAATGTTTGTCTGGTGTTTGTTTTTCCAATGTTTGTTTGTCTGGTGTTTGTTTTTCTGAGGTTTGGTGTTTGTTTTTCCAATGTTTGTTTGTCTGGTGTTTGTTTTTCCAATGTTTGTCTGGTGTTTGTTTTTCCAATGTTTGTTTGTCTGGTGTTTGTTTTTCTGAGGTTTGGTGTTTGTTTTTCCAATGTTTGTTTGTCTGGTGTTTGTTTTTCTGAGGTTTGGTGTTTGTTTTTCCAATGTTTGTTTGTCTGGTGTTTGTTTTTCCAATGTTTGTCTGGTGTTTGTTTTTCCAATGTTTGTTTGTCTGGTGTTAGTTTTTCTGAGGTTTGGTGTTTGTTTTTTCGATGTTTGTCTGTCTGGTGTTTGTTTTACCAATGTTTGGTGTTTGTTTTTTCGATGTTTGTCTGTCTGGTGTTTGTTTTGCAGATGTTTGGTGTTTGTTTTTTCGATGTTTGTCTGTCTGGTGTTTGTTTTACAGATGTTTGGTGTCTGTTTTTCCGATGTCTGTTTGTCTTGTGTTTGTTTTACTAATGTTAGCGTTTTCGATGTTTGTTTGTCTGGTGTTTGTTTTACAGATGTTTGGTGTTTGTTTCAAATGTTTATTTGCCTGGTGTTTGTTTTTTCAATGTTTGCTTGTCTGGTGTTTATTTGTCTGGTGTTTGTTTTACTGATGTTCGGGGTTTATTTTCCGCGATGTTTGTGTTTGGGCTTTTTCTTCTTCATGCTTTCTCCAGTGTTTGTCTGGTTTTGTTTCTCAGAGTCTGGTGTTTGCCCATTCAGAGTTTCACCAGTGTTTGTTTCTGCAGTGTTTCTCTCCTCAGTATTTCTCCACTGAGGGGTGAAGTGTGTGTGTGTGTTTGGCTATGGTTGTTGCTGATCTTGTGCTGTAATGAGGCGTGATCTGCTGTGGTGTTCTCTTACGGTTTGGCCAGTGCTGGTAAACTCACGTCAGACTTTGATTACTAATAACAGCAGCACCTGAAGTGTGTGACTGAGGAAGCAGAGCTGATGGGAAACACAACCGGAGTGTGTGTGTGTGTGTGTGTGTGTGTGTGTGTGTGTGTGTGTGTGTGTGTTTAATCCTCGGTGAGAATAAAGGAGCAATGCTTTGATTTGAGCGGTGCTGGAGGGGCGTCTGTTCCTTCAGATAGAGACTCTAATCTGCTGTGTGTGTATGTTTGCGTGTGTGTGTGCTGGAGGAGCGGTCATGTGACTCACTGTGTCTTGACTTCCTGTGTGTCCTGATGTGTTTCCTGCTTCATAATATGAGCAGCACAGAGAGGAAAAACACACATCAGACCTGTGATGATGATGATGATGATGATGTGATGGACAGTGTGACGTGATGAATGTGATCCTTCAGCTGAATCAGCACATCTGTGCATTATTGTGGGGTTTTATAAATACAGTATTTTACCTTCAAAGCACAATGTGCTGATTTATTCCCACAATGCACTGTTGAAGCATCAGCTGCTCACTGTATTCAGGAGAACTCTTACATTCTCAACTGAACTTCAACTGTGACAACTGAACTGAAGCGGTTTCCATTTGCTGGAACTTCATCTGTGTTCAGCAGTGTGTGAATATCTCCAGCCTCTAATGATAAACCGTCTGCAGAAACACTCTCCGTCTGACATTCTGCCTTTGTACGGTCATCAGAGGGGGAAAGCTCCGCCCACTAGTGTCCATCTCATTAGCATAAACAGCAGCCCTGAGTGAGAAGCAGCCGTCTGTCCATTAGCCATTAGAGTGTTTGAGCTGCTGAAGATAATGTCAGCACAGACTAAGAGGATTATAGATGTGGAGTTTTAGATGAACAGAGACAGGAGCGACTGTTTTACAGCTGTCGCTATGCTCATGCATATGCATCTGTAGCTCCGCCCTCTTCTGAAAAGAGCTCAATCTCATTTGCATTTAAAGTGACAGTCACCAAAACACCACACTTAGGATAAAGCTTGAAAGGGTCAGTTTCAGAGAGGTAGAGAACATTATCTGTGTGATATTCACAGCTCAAACACACACACGAGAGAGACCGCAGAGACGCATTTACAGCGTATAGAAAGCAGCAGAATAGGTGCCTTTAAGTTCTTGCAGTGGTCAACTCTGAGAATGAACACGAGCACTCAGTAAAGTGATGACAGGAACAGAAAACAGCTTGATGCGGATTACATTTACATGTGAGCATCCATATGATCCGTTTATAATGGCATTGACGGACTGGAGAACCTGGCTGTAATTTGATGAGGAATTGTATTTTGCTCATACTATAAGAGTGCTGTCCACAGTTAGACTCATATATAACACTAATGCTGATGTTCAATGCTGCGACGCTTTTCTTTGCATAACTTACAGACATGTTTATATCTCACAAACTGATCAGTGAACATTTATAAAACTGTTTTTTACACGTCAAGGCAGAAATGTAATGCCTGTGCACTGAAAAAATGACTGTCTTACTCCCAGTTTTAGTCTTGCTTCTAGTCCAAATGTCTAATAATTCTGAAATCAGGAAGCATTTTCTACACAAGCAAAACAGCAGAGTAACTCAACTCAAATGCGGAGTTAAAATGAAGAGAGTTTCTCCTTTAAAGAAGCTAAATAATCTGCTATTGAGGGAAGAGAAATACATCATTATTTCCCTCACCGTATTGTCAGATTATTCTGCTTGTTTTCAGGAAAAACACACTTCATTTTGATTCATAAGGGATGCAACGACTAACGGATTTCACTATTAACAGTGCTTTAAATCATCACGGTTAATTACTCGTAAAGTCTTCTCAACACCGCTGCATGGATCAACACTTCTGCAAATAAACAGAGTTACGCCAACTGTGTTTGAAGTTCTGAGTTTGTACACCGAGGCTAATACACACACTGGATTAACTATGGCTGAGGCTATTAACTAAGGGCCGTTCACACATCGCGTCTTTTCTGCACGTAAACTTGTTACTTCTAATGGAGCCGTGAGGCTTGCGTGCACATATTGGCAGCGATGCGCTCACACTTTCCAGGGGTAACTTTATCAGTACTAGTTTAGTAATACACACTTCAGTGAATCTAACTTTATTACATCTAATTTCATAATAAAATGTATATGTTCTCAGTGTGGGCAGCACGGTGGCGCAGTGGGTAGCACCATCACCTCACAGCAAGAAGGTCACTGGTTCGAGAAACACTTAGATCATGTGTAGCTTAGATTTACATTAGACAAACACTATTGTTTTTATTTATTCTTATTTTTATTTACTTATTTATTTGTTCATTGTTCGGCCATTTTGGTGGCATGGTGGGTAGCGCTGTTGCCTCACAGCATGAAGGTAACTGGTTTGAGTTCCAGCTGGTTAAGTTGGAGTTTGCATGTTCTCCCCGTGTTGGTGTGGGTTTCCTCCGGGTGCTCCGGTTTCCCCCACAGTCCAAACACATGCGCTATAGAGGGATTGATTAACTAAACTGGCCGTAGTGTATGAGTGTGTGTGTGTGTGTGTGTGTGTGTGTGTGTGTGTGTGTGAATGAGTGTGTATGGGTGTTTCCCAGTACTGGGTTGCAGCTGGAAGAGCATCCACTGTGTAAAACATATGCTGGAATAGTTGGCGGTTCATTCCGCTGTGGTGACCTCTGATTAATAAAGGGACTAAGCTGAAAACAGAATGAATGTTCTGTCATTTATTGTCAGTGTAAAAGTTTAACTTCTGTTTAAGTGCCAGAACCCTTTCACATTTATTTTTAAGCACAGAGTAACGGACTAGTGTTTGTTGTTTTATTCTTATTTTGTGCTGTATTTTTCATGTGATTTATTAAATTAGCAGTGTTTTGAAATTAATGAACACATAATAATCATCAGACTATAATCCTACAACCCAAATCTGTAATAGGTGCATCTGCGCTGTAAACACTCTGATCAATCCGTCCTGACAGCATGTGTTTTTAGGTCATTGTAATTTACTAAACTAAGTTGATCATATTCTAACTTAATTTTATAAGTTATGCAAACTGTTTTAAGTCAGTTTAACATAAGTTCAATGAACTCATCAGGTTAAATTGATTCAGTTTAAAATTGAAGGCAACCAGTATTTTTGGCAGTGTAGTCATTATTTCTAAAAACACGATGTTGTTGACTTGTTGATCTCAGAATGTTCAGATATTTGCATTCTAAACAAGACCAACACTCTGAGTAATGAAGCTTGTGTTTGCAGTGTGTGTCCGTATGTCGGAGTCTCATATGCTGCTTATCAGTGTGTGTTGACGCGTCAGTGTGTGTCTGTATGTCGGAGTCTCATATGCTGCTCATCAGTGTGTGTTGACGCGTCAGTGTGTGTCTGTATGTCGGAGTCTCATATGCTGCTCATTGGTTTGCTGTTGATGCCGGTGTGTGTTGACGCGTCAGTGTGTGTTGCTTCTGCTGGTGTGTTCTGAGAAACGGCTCTGCTGAAGGAGGATGATCCGCGCCGGATTCATTAGTTGAGTGGATCTGCGAACTTAAGCAGCTCCTCAATTCCATTACGCCGCTTTACATTATTCAGTGATCTCATTCTGCACATATGACTGTCAGCAGCCGCAGCACAGACTGACTGCTTTACTCTCTTTACCTTCAGTTTCTTTCTAAACTTAAACTCTTATTGAGGGTTTTCTTTTGTTTCTAGTCCAAATATTTAAAACAACTGAGTCAAGAAGCATTTTCTAGATCAATAATATAAATAATAATGTGTTTTGAGAAATAATGAGTCCAAATAAAGCGAGTTACTCTTTAAAACAAGCTAAATAATCTGACAATAGAGCGAGTAAATGAATATATTATTAATTTAAAACTATATTATTTCTCTTCCCCATTGTCAGATTCTTTAGCTTGTTTTAAAGAAAAACTCCCTTCATTTTGACTCATTATTTCTCAAAACTCGACATTATTCATCTAAATGCTTCTAGATTTAAGAGTTGTGAATATTTGGACTAGAAACAAAACAAAAACTCTTCAGAAATACATTTCTGCGGTGTAGATTAATATTCATTCATTCATTTTCCTTCAGCTTAGTCCCCTATTCATCAGCGGTTGCCACAGTGGAATGAACCACCAACTATTCCAGCATATGTTTTACCCGGCGGATGCCCTTCCAGCTGTAACGCAGCACTGGGAAAGTGTAGATGAATCTTTGTTAATATATATATATTAGATTTGAAGGGCAGGTGTGTTCTGGTGAGGGACACTGGGCTGGGTTTATCGGTGCAGATATTGTGTCTGCGTGTGCGGCGTCTGTGTTTATCTGACAGACGGAGAATGACCCGTTCACTCAACGATGATAAATGACGTGGACAGAAGCGCAGAATGAGGAGATAATGAGAGCAGAATCTGTCTGCGGCTCCGCTGGGGAAACCATTTAATACGCAAATTAAAGATGTGTTTGACTTCACCGTGATGAGGGTGATCTCTGAAACACACACACACAGCACCCTCATCACGGTGAAGACAAACACATCTTTAATGTGCCTGTGTGTGTGTGTGTGTGTGCGAGACATATCAGGACACAAACGTATATAATGACATGGGAATTGTAATTACACTTGAATTACGAGGAGATTGCTGATGTGTCCGTGTCTCAAAAAGCTTAGACATCACACAGAATGAGTATTTCAGGAAGTAAAAATACACGGTGTCCTGTGAGGGTTGTGTTTAGGGGATGGAGGGCGCAAAATACAGTTTGCAGAGTATAAAAACAATGGAAACCTGTGTGACGTCCCCACAACTCACAAAAACAAACATGTGTGTGTGTGTATGTGTGTGTGTTACTTGTCATTAGGTTACACTGAAACACACTCTGTGAGGATATTCTGCCATCTTGTGATTTATCTTGAAATTTCTGTCAAGAATATGTGTGTGAGAGACCAAATGTCCCCACAAGTATAGCAATACCAGTTAATTTTCAGCTTGATTTTTGGTCCTCATGAGTCACACAGAATGGAGAATTTTGAAGACGCAGAAACGGATAGTTTGCTGTGAGGGCTGGGTTTAGGGAACATATAATGAGCTTTTACAGGAGAAGTACATCACGCCTATGGAGAGTCCTCATAAACCTCAACACTCAGCCTGTGTGTGTGTGTGTGTGTGTGTGTGTGTGTGTGTGTGTGGTGTTTTCGTCTGCTGCTGATAACACTCTTTGTTCTGCTCTCTCTCTCACACACACACATATACGCACACACACACACACACACACACACACAGAGAGCGAGCGCAGGCCTGCCTTCTTCACGGTGCGCTGATATGCTCATCTTCTCGGGCAGGAATCCTCCAGGGCCGTTTTAAAGTCAAAACTTCCTCTTTGGCGTATCAGAAGGCGATTCTGCCGTCTGGAGCTTAAGCTGCTTTACTGCTGCTGTTTATTCTGCAGCACTGGAGGCTTTATCTGAAAGAGAGCATAATCCTGACTGTGTGTGTGTGCGTGTGTGTGTGTGTGTGTGTGTGTGTGGAGAGAGACCAACTCCTGCTAAACACATTCAGCTTGCAGAAGCACACAACTGATCCAGAGTCAGCCGCTGCACACACTAAACACAGAGAGAGCTGTCTGTCTGTCTGTCTGTCTGTCTGTCTGTCTTCTAGACAGCAAACTGCTCTACTTAAAGACCAAACTCTCCAACACTACTGAGTGGATGAGTTTACTTGACTAGTGAATAAATGAGTTTGCTAACTACTGAGAGGATGAGTTTGCTTGTTGACTGGTGAGTGGATGAGTTTGTTGACTAGTGAATAGATGAGTTATCTGTTGACTAGGGTGTTGAGGGTTAAGTTTGTTGACTAGTGAGTAGATGAGTTTACCTGTGGTTTAGAGAGTGGATGAGTTCATCAGTCAGCTAGTGAAGAGATATGTTTGTTCGCTGAATAGTGAGTGTAAGAGTTTAGTTGTTTCCTGTGATTATGTTTAATGTCTGATGATGTCTGATCAACAATATTTCAGCTGTATAAAGTGCTGTTGGTTCTGATGCAGCACAGCAGATCTACATGTCTTTTGTCCCTCATATTTCAGGCCAGTTTTATGATAAATAAACCCATTTGAGCTCATCATTAGTATTGAATAAAGGCATTAAGTTAATCTAAAGTGATCAGTCTGTGTCTGATTCTCCATGTCCCCTGCGCTCTTTTCCTTCATGCTTGATGTTGTAAAGTGATTGTAATCTGCACTTGTATTTGTGTGTGTATTGATTTTCCTCCATGTGATGCAGTTGAGATGACGGTGTGTGTTTGCAGCAGTGTGTGCTCGTCTGCAGACGTGTGTTCTGAATGATGATTCCTGCTATTGTGGTTGTTTTCTCTCTATACGTCACTCTCCATATCCTCCACATGAGCGCTTCAAATTAGCACCAATTATTGTAAGTGTAGAATTCAATTACAGGCCGTAATGAAGGAGTGGAGCGGCTCTGCATGCGGCTCACGTAACCCACAATTCAATTCAGATGCTTTTCTCCAGCATTGCTGTTTTCAGACAATGAGACTGACGCTCTGAGAGACGCAGAGCTGTGATCTATGGCACAGGCCGTAAATTAATGAGAAATCTCCATTAGAGAAATTGCATGACAACACTGATATCAGGAGCGGCTCATCACAAACAGTAAAGAAATGAGATATTGAACAGCCGTCGCTGCTGGAGGAGAGAGGAGAAATATGAGGCTGACGCTCCGCTGGTCTATCACTGACTACACTGAAAATACATGCCTTTCTTCTCTCGTGTCTATTCCAAACATCTACATACTCTTAAATCTAATTATTTAGCTTGTTTTAAGGAAAACTCACTTCATTTTGACTCATTATTTCTAGTCAAGCACAGATATAGTGTTGTTTTCAGAAATGAGTCCAAATGAAGAGAGTTTTCTATTAAAACAGGCAGAATAGTCTGACATTGGGGAAGCAGAGTAATCTAGTTATCTTTGAGAAGGTTATTTTGCTAATCCTACAATATTTTTCATTTGTCTATAAATGCTTTTTGATTTAAGAATGTTTAAATATATGTCATTTAAATACAGTTTCACATTTCAGATATTATTTTTACATTTCAGTGTTATTTATGCTTTAGAATAAAATACAGCAGTGGGAAATGTTGCCTCGGACACTAACTGAAATACAAGGTTTCTACATCTAAACTAAAATAAAAATGAATAAAATAATAAAAATGTCCAGTATAAAATCATTACTACTATGAGAAGTCCCCAAAAAACAGGAAAACACGTTTTGTGTGTGTTTGTGTGATCCATTACTCTATGATCTCAGCAGTGTGTTTGTGTGTGTGTGTGTGTGTGTGTGTGTTTACACCTTGCATTTCTCACGTTCTGGTGACCAAATGTCCCCACAAGTATAGCAATACCAGTACATTTTGTCTTTGTGGGCACATTTTTATGGTCCCCAGAAGGAAAACTGATAAATGAAAAGTGCAGAGGGGTTTAGCTGTGAGGGGTGAGTTTAGGGGAGAGAAGAGAATATACAGCCTGTACAGTGCAAACACCACTGCAGCTGAGAGAGAACGTGAAGAGAACTGTACAGTGTGTGTGTGTGTATCGCTTTCTTCCTGATGTCAGTAGTGCAGTGTGTGTGTGTGTGTGTGTGTGTGTGTGTGTGTGTGTGTGTGTGTGTATGTTGTTGTTGTCGTCCGGTTAGCCGCTGATTAGCGAGGCTTAACTGTGAATGAGTGACTGAACAGCATCGTTACCTCATCAGATCTCATTAACAGGAGACTCGTCTGCTTCATCACACGTCACCAATCCTGTCTGTGTGTGTGTGTGTGTGTGTGTGTGTGTGTGTGTGTGTGTGTGTGTGTGTGTGAGTGTGTGTGGTTGTGATATTAACCTCATAGATTTTTTCATGTTATTATAATATTTAATAGAGATTATTAGATGTCGCCTACGCTGTTGTTGTCTATTGGAAGGAATGCGTCAATAGAGCCGCCATTTTAGTACAGGGTAGCACTCCTGTAAATAAAAAGTAAAATAAGAGACAGTAATATTGTAAGATAAGGGATTACTTTTAAATAACAGTAATAAGTAATCTGTAATGTATCACAGTTTGGAAGTAACTTGCACAACACTGCTCATTACTACACCCGTACTCAGTGTTAAAGTCCAGCATCTTCACTCTGGCTTTAGCCTTGACTAGTGCGGTTGAATGACTTTTGTCCTGGGAGTCCTGTACCAATATGGCGGTGGTATTGACACATGCTCAGGGTCTGTATGCGATATCTAGTGTGTATATTACTGTAATAACCCTTGTGTGTTGTTCAGATTGACTCCTCTTTGGTGATGTTGCTTCTGTTTTTGCTCCATTGACTGACATTATAATCACATTTATTGACTTGATTTATTATTGATTTATTGAAAGTCAGTGGGGCAAAAACAGCTCCAACATCACCAAAGAGGAGTCAATCTGAACACAGTGTGTTGAGTTTTCTCACAGTTTCAAAGCATTTTCCCAAAATATGTGTGAAAATAAGATTTGACAGCAAAAATCATCACATCTGCTGAAACACAGAGAGAGATGAGGGCAAAATCAGCCTCTAAATCAGCCCTAACCCTAACCCTAACGACCCAACAGCACACAAGGGTTAACTGAGTGTATAAAGAACCTAAAAATATGCAACATGCACAATATTCTCCTGTATTACCTTAACCACAGATCAGAGGAAACTCCCTTATTTTACATTTAATTATTTCCTCTCTTCAGGAAGTGTTGTTAATGATGTGTGATGAGTTCAGAGGTGTGTTTCTGCATGTACAGTAGGAAGCGGCTGTGATTCTGAACCGCTGATAGTGTGTGTCTTCATCTCCTTCACACTGGACATCATCAGTGATTTCCTCTGCGTTCAGCCCTTCTCCTGTACTCTCCGTCTCTCAGGAGTGTGTTCCTTCATTAGCGCAGGTCAATCTCATGTTATTAACACCACTGACGCTCTGTTTATTACAGCACACACATCATTTACTGCCGCTTCAATTACAGACAGCTTTAATTAATTACAGTGGCGGCAGTGGGTCAGCGAGGGTCCTCTGGAAGTTCGGGTGCTGAAGCTGCGGCTTATTTCTGACAGATGAGCATTAATGTGTGTGTGTGTGTGTGTGTGTGTGTTATCAGACCACTATCTACACTATCAATAAATAATTTTCATACTTAAATATTTGGTCTTGTTTCTAGTCTAGGTATTTTCTAGACAAGCACAACATATAGTGGGCCCTTACCAAATGGGGAAAGAGAAATAATCTCATGTCAAAAGGATAAATAAGATTATTTCACTCACTCCATTGTCAACGCTTGTTTTAAGGAGAAACTGAGTTCATTTAGACTCATTATGTCTGACAACAGGGCTATATTTGTGCTGGTCTAGAAAATGCTGACTGATTTCAGAGTTTTTAGATGTTTGGACAGGAAACAAGACAGAAACTCTGAGTGAGAGCAGCGTTTTCTGAAGTGTAAGTTCACATTTCTGACCAAAGTATGGTTACAAACACACACACGCACACACGCACACACACACACACACACACACACACACACACACACACACAGCTACCTTTAAATCAGGGGTGTCCAAACTCAGTCCTGGAGGGCCGGTGTCCTGGAGTGTTTAGCTCCAACCCTAATCAAACACACCTGAAGCAGCTGATCAAGCTCTTAAGCTGCAGTCACACTGGAGTTTGAGCACAAGATGATTATACATTTTAAAAACGCCAGCGATTGCTCCATGTTTTAAATTGCTGTCCAGAGAGGTCATGTCTTGATCCTCGATTGGTCTCACAAAGTCATGTGATGCGATTTCACAGGTCAGAGTTCACCAAGCTTGAACTTTCCAGCGATCTGCAAAACTTGACGCACGACCTTGCGTTTCTGGTCTGACGTATTACCGTACGTATGAATGGAAGTCTATGGGGAGAACAGTGCCGTGTGAGCGCAGCAACTTCCTGCAGGTGTGTTGAAGCAAGTTGGAGATAAACTCAGCAGGACACCGGACCTCCAGGATCGAGTTTGGACACCCCTGCATTAAATACCTCACTCTGTCTGATTTATGAGCGGTTTTCCTCACAAAGTTAAAAAAAATGAATACACAAGCTCAAAATGTTCTGGTATTGCTATACTTGTGGGGACATTTGCTCACTACAGTGTAAGCAGGGCTTGATGTGAACTGTTTTGATCACCATTTTCCAACGTTATGGACAACATTTTCACTAGCCACAATTTTGTTGTTGAGAAAATGTATTTTATATGCATAAATTTGACTTTGGTGTGCTGAAATGACTGGAGAATTGCTTGATGAAGTGACTTGAGTTATATTAGTGTTTTCCTCCTCACTCATTTCACTGTTGTTGTTGTTGTTGTTGTTGTTGTTGTTGTTGTGACCTTACTCAATGAGCAGGGCTGTGCTTTCATCGTGTTTCACTGCAGTTAGTTTTTATTCCAGACGACCTTTCAGAGCTCAACACTGAGGACTTCACTCATTTTTCTCTCGCCACACCAAAAATTAATAAACAAATAATTATTTCTTAGCCACAAATGTTAAACAACGTGTCAAAACAAGCGAAATAAAGCTGTATATACACACTTTATTAAACAAAAATCCTAAAAAAACTACAACATTTGACATCAATTCATTCACTTTCTTTTCAGCTCATTCCACAGCAGAATGAACCGCCAACTTATCCAGCATATGTTTTACACAGCGGATGCCCTTCCAGCTGCAACCCAACACTGGGAAACACCCACACACACTCATTCACACTCATACACTACGGCCAGTTTAGTTGATCAGTTCCCCTATAGCGCATGTGTTTGGACTGTGGGGGAAACCGGAGCACCTGGAGGAAACCCACAACAACACAGGGAGAACATGCAAACTCCACACAGAAACACACACTGACCCAGCCGGGGCTCAAACCAGAGACCTTCTTGCTGTGAGGCGATTGTGCTACCCACTGCGTCACCATGACACCAGACAACATTTGAAAAAGAAATAGTATCTAAAACTACATGCAGTCTGTCTGGGCTAAAGCTCCCAGATCAGCAGTTAACTCTGCAATACGATAATGAAAGGTTCATTAGGCATTATGTGTACAAAGCGAAAGCGTCGAAGACAACCGTTCACACCAGTTGTGTTTACAGGCACGGTTGCTTTATCTAAGGATACGGGAGCATTTTAAACACACACAGGTGATGGGATGTGTTCAACGCTGAAGCCATCATCAGTGAGTGAGGATCTCCTGCGTCTCTCTGTGTGCATGACCATCCTCTCTCGATATTCACCTGCTCTCTGCTGCTGACGTGAGCGCAGTTATTACTGTCCTCTCTCACGCGGGCTGCTTTGAACTCTGCTTTTAAGAAAACACATCATATCAACCAGTTATAAAGAGCACACAGTGAGAAAGCCACAGCAGTGATGAATCATTAATAATTGTGCGCGATTACGCTGGGTTATGTCAGCAGCGGTGTGGCATTTCCATGATGAGTTAGTAATGGTGTGAGGCTGATCTGATGTTCAATTACTAACAGTGTGAATTCTGCGCATTAGAGCTGACCTTTCATCAGCCTGATTAAACCATGAGGCGAGAGAGATGTGAATCACAGCTGATCTGATTCATTCATCACACTGAGCTGTCAGGCAGAGCGCAGGGCATTGTGGGATACGCTGAGGATACGCACTGTAGATCATCCTTAAATGAGCAGCTTTTCATTTTTGTGATTCATAAATTTTATTTTCCTCGTTTATTTCTGCTGTTGAGCCGCATTATGAGATCTTGATCTTCCTTCCAGCAGATTTTAACCTGTATAAGTGTGTTTTCAGCATGTGTGTAATAGTGTGCAGTGCTGTATTGTGTGTGTTGGTGTTGTATATTACACTACAGAAACCTTGTAATAAACTGCAGCACCTGTTCTGCTATTCTACACACTCATTCCTCTACATATTATTTACTTTTTAATGCACTACACCAAACATATAGAGACGCAGCCAGAGTCAGTGTGATCCTGCAGGCGGCTCCTCCAGTGTTTCTCCCACAATCCTCCAGTCTGTGGTTTGTGTTCATTTGTCGAGTTCCTGAGAGAGGTCAGAGGTCAGACAATAAATCACAGCCCCAGCTTCTGTATATCAGACTGCTGTTTCCCCATGAGCGTTTTCTGATTGGTCAAGGTTTTCTTCCTGAACATTATCGATTGGCTGTTTTCCTCCAGAGCATTCTCTGATTGGCCGTTTATCTCCTGAGCGTTCTTTGATTGGCTGTTTTCCCCTTGAACGTTCTCTTATTGCTCGTTTATCTCCTGAACATCCTCTGATTGGCTGTTTTCCCCCTAACATTCTCTTATTGCTCGTTTATCTCCTGACCATCCTCTGATTGGCTTTTTTCCCCCTGAACATTCTCTGATTGGCCGTTTTCTCCTTGAGCGTTCTCTAATTGCCCTTTTTTCTCCTGATTGTCCTTTGATTGGCTATATTCCTCCTGAGCGTTCTCTAATTGGCTGTTTTCCCTTTAAACATTTTCCGATTGGCTGTTTTCCCCCTGAACATTCTTTGATTGGTGTTCTCCCCTTAAGCCTTCTCTGATTGGTTGTTTTCTCCTTGAACATTCTCTGATTGGCTGTTTTCCCCCTGAACATTCTTTGATTGGTGTTCTCCCCTTAAGCCTTCTCTGATTGGTTGTTTTCTCCTTGAACATTCTCTGATTGGCTGTTTTCCCCCTGAACATTCTCTTATTGCTCGTTTATCTCCTGAACATCCTCTGATTGGCCGTTTTCACCTTGAGCGTTCGCTGATTGTCCATTTTCCTCCTGAGTGTCCTCTGATTGGCTATTTTCCTCCTGAGCATTCTCTGATTGGCTGTTTTGCCCCCTAACATTCTCTTATTGCTCGTTTATCTCCTGAACATCCTCTGGTTGGCCGTTTTCACCTTGAGCATTCGCTGATTGCCCATTTTCCTCCTGAGTGTCCTCTGATTGGCTATTTTCCTCCTGAGCATTCTCTAATTGGCTGTTTTCCCTTTAAACATTTTCCGATTGGCTGTTTTCCCCCTGAACATTCTTTGATTGGTGTTCTCCCCTTAAGCCTTCTCTGATTGGTTGTTTTCTCCTTGAGCGTTCTAAGACTGGCCGTTTTCCCCTTTAACATTCTCTGATTGGCCATTTTTCCCCCTGAGCATTTTCTGATTGGCTGTTTTCCCCTGAGTGTTCTCTGATTGGCTGTCTGTTCCTCCTGCAGGCTGAAGTTCAGAAGAGATCTTGCGGGACAGTAAAGATGCGAGCGCAGGCCCTGCTGCTGTACCTGACGCTGCTGCAGACGGCTGGAGCCGCTTTCCCAGAAGACACCGAGCCCATCAGCATTGCACATGGAAACTGTGAGTCTGCACGGACAACATGTGTTTCTTACCTAGAGTTTTAGTCTTGTTTATAGTCCAAATATCTCAAAATTCACGAAGCTATTTGTAGACTGGCCAATCTGTGGTTTTGTTTTGAGAAATAAGGAGTCAAATTAAGAGAGTTTCTGTTTACACTTTGAAATAAGATCATTTCCCTCACCCCATTGTCAGATTATTCTGCTTGTTTTAAGGAGAAACTCACTTCATTTTCACACATTATTTCTGAAAACAACACTATATTATAGAAAACACTTCTGGATTTAAGAATTTCAAGAAGCAAGAGCAAAACTCATTTGTTGTAGCGTCTGCATCTCTTTGAGCTCTTTAATTAATGCATCAGTGTTAGAGTCAATTAATCTGTGCTGTTCATCATCTTCCCCATCAGACACTAAACAGTACCCAGTGTTCATCGGACACAAACCAGGCAGGAATAACACACAGCGGCACAAACTGGACATCCAGCTGATCGTCATCATGAACCGGACGCTGTATGTGGCTGCGAGGTGAGTCTTCATCAGTCAGAGATTATTCTACACACACACACACACACACACACACACACACACACACACACACACACACACACACACGCACACACACACACGCACACACACGCACGCACACACACACGCACACACACACACGCACGCACGCACACACACACACACACGCACACACGCACACACACACAGGAAAATATGTTTCTTAGAGTCTTTAATATTTACAAACTCTGAAATTAAGAAGCATTTTCTAGACAAGCAAACATCTAGTCTTGTGTTCAGAAATAATGAATCATTTGCCTCCAATGCTGTGAGCAAAATAATCTCATGTCAAAAAACAATAACCAGATTATTTCACTTCCCCCACTGGCTGATAGTGTTTCTTCTTTTTCATTTAATTTAGGTTAATTATTTCTAAAACTAGACCATATGTTTTGCTTGTCTAGAAAATGCTTCTTGATTTCAGAACCTGTAGATATTTGTACTAAACTCTGAGTAAAAGCGTGTTCTTCAGTGTGAGCTCCTGCATGCAGATCACGTTCATCTCTTGTGTGAATGCCTCTTATATGATTATATTTAACACACATGTGTGATTTAACCAGAGCTGAAGACACTCCCCTTCACTGATTGATTGACACGGACCCCGCCCACTCACTCTCGCTAATGAAAACACCAGAGCTCAGACTGATTGATAGCTGTAGGCTCCGCCCACTCATCTTCCACCAATGAGAGCTCTGCGCAGCTGTCGCTCAGTGACCGGCTGATGGGTTTTGTTAGTGGTTTTGGATAAATGAAAGCCGTCTATTTTCAGTTCCTCAGAGCAAATCACAACAACATCCTGTGAACAAACACTCAATCAGACTCAAAGCTAAAATTAAGAAGAAAATCAAGTGAATTTACAGAATTTAAGTTAAGGGAATTTAGGGGTATTAGAGGAAGTCTGAGGATCTGAAGTGAAGACTGGAAATAAGGTGGAAGTCAGGGAAGTGACATTTGGGAAAGTGAAGATTTGGGGAAATTAAAGTGCAGTTTGGGGAAGTACGTGTTTGATTTGTGTGATATAATTCAGTGGAGTTTTGGGAAATTATAGGAAAAGTTTTGTTGATGAAATTTTGTGGAACGGAACTTTTGGGGGGAAAGAATACTAATTTTGGGAGGTTTTTTGTCCATTTTTGGACAAATGAAGTAATAAAGGAGAAATAGAGAGACAGTTTGGGTAAAAGACGTGGAGTATTTGTATTTGGGAAATTAAGTGCAATTTTAGGAAAAGAAGTGATTATTGGGGAAGTGACGGACAGTTTAGGCCAAGTCAGTGTTTGGGGTAATTCAGTAAAATGGGAAATAAAGACATTTTGGCAAACTTTGAGGAAAAAATAGGTTTTAATTTGGGCTGTACGATTTTTTGGCTTAAAATCAAGATCATGATTTTCTCACGATTCTGTAGATGTAAAATTAGGCTAGAATTATTGTTATTGCTCTAATGTATAATTAAACAACAACAATAATAATAATATTAGGCCTGTGTGTAGGGTTACTGTTGGTTAAAATGCTCAATTTTGTATAGACTTGGATTGGTGGACTTGACCAGACTTTAGATTTGACATGTGCTTGTCATTGACAACATTATTAGACTCTTTTTTTCCAATGGTCAAATTAGACATTTGTCATTATCAGATTCCCTCCTGCATTATATTGAACATTATATAGGCTAGAGTAGTTACACTGAAAGTGTTACACGTTTATTCTCATGCACAACACTCGGTGTTCGCTCTAAAAAGAAAAACATATTAACTGCTTGCCATAATAATAATAATAATAATAATAATAGTAATAATAATAGTTTTGTAAAAACATTACATTATTGCCGTAATCTTAACTCTAAAATATGATCATTTAAATGATGTGCGCACTTTCTGTTTCATTTTCACTGCCGAGTGTGTTCATGTCATGGCTGCCGTGATTCTGATAAAAAAATAAACAGATGCAAATCATATTTCCTGTGCAGCTCCCGAACGATCACTCTGAACGTTATTTACAGCTTTATTAGCTGTTATTCACAGCCTGTGCGGGGTCTGTAACCTCACTAAAGTGGACATCATTCACACACGTCCTCTCTGTGCTAAACACACAGCTCACGGTCAGCTCATGTGTGATTTTGAGGCTTCGAATACGTCATTACATGTAGACAGAAATCACTCATTTGGGTGAAATATACCTTTAGGTAACTTCTTCAACACCATTTGGAGGCGTCCATGTTACTGAGCAACGTATATATAACAATGTGAAGACTTGTGCGTCCTCCTTTACGCTTCTCTCCTGACCTTGAAAATATAATTAGCTGAGTCTGAGAAAAGCTTAATTAACATCATGTGGGGGTCGAATCGAGACCACAAGCTTTATCTGATTAATCGTGCAGCCCTAGTGTCAATTTGAGCAATTTAGGTTTGAATTAAGCGATATTATGTGGGAATGAAGTGGAAATAAAGTGAAACTTGGGTAAATTTAAAGGTTTAGATTTGGGGAAGTGAAGGACAGTTTTGGGCAAGACAATTTGTAATGGACAGGTTTTTAGGGGAAAGTGAAGTGAGGTTTGTGTAAATAAAGGGAAGTTTTGGGGAAATGACGTCAGTCTTAGTGAACAGAATCTGGATCAATCTGACGTTTGGATGAGCTGGTGTGAAAATAAATAGAGTCAGAAACTGAAGTATTACAGGAGAGCTGATCTGCTCATCAGTACGACTGTGGGATCTTCATCTGAAGTGAAGCTCTCTCACACACACACACACACAGCTCCCTGTCTGTCTGTGTGTCTCCGTGCGGGACAGTGTCCACATTCCACACCCGTCTCCTGTGATGCTCCATAGCAACCCAAACCCGTCTGAACCCTCTATGGCAGCAGAAACTGACCCCAGAACAGCTGACAGAACAGCTGAGACTCTGCACACACACATGCATGTAACGCCGGCTCATGTATGATGAGAGGCGGAGTTATGTGGATTGACAGGTGTGAGACGCATACTAATGAGCTCCATTCACTGCAAACACACAGAGAGAAAGAGTTCGACAAAAGAACACCAGATGGACAGATGAGGGGCTCATTCCAGCACACACACACACACACACACACACACACACACACACACACACACACACACACACACTTTCTCTCACATTCCAGCTCACACACAATCCAGCACACATGCATGTACACGCGAACACACACACAAATGCTTCAGTCAAATGCTTAGAATAACAAAATCCACAGTTCAGGGATCAGTGTGTTATTAACACTGCTGATTTTGATATACCATGCTGAAATACACTGCAAAAACACTCATCTGAGTTTGTGTCTTGACTCTAGTCCAAACATCTAAACACTTTTAAATCAAGAAACATTTTCTGGATAGACAACAAATACTGTGTTGTGTTCAGAAATAAAGAGTTCAAATGAAGAGAGTTATTCCTTAAAACATGCAGAATAACCTGACAATAGAGGAAGCAGAATAATCAAGAGTTTCATTATGACATCAGATTATTCTGCTTGTTTTAAGGAGAAACTCACTTCATTTAGACTCATTATTTCTGAAAACAACACTATATGTTGTGCTTGTCTAGAAAATGCTTCCTAATTCAAGAGTTTTTTAGATATTTGGACTAGAAACAAGACCGAAACTCTGAGTGAGAAGTGTTTTTTGCAGTGCACACACACACACACACACACACACACACACACACACACACACAGTCATAAATCAGTGTGAACGAGGAGCATCAGGTAGAGCAGTCATTAAAGCTAATGATGCGGGAGGGTTTTATTGCTGCTCTTCTGGTCCTGATGCTGCGGAGTCTCCTTAGGGAGCTTTTACACCTCTGTTCAACAATCAGCTGATCCTGGACCTGTTCATCCTCATCACTCATCTCTGGATAATACAGCTCTGCACAAGAACAAGTGTGCGATAGGATTAAAAAAGGAGTGTGCTGTGAAGGACAGAACTATCCATCCTCAATCATGATCAGCAGTGCAGTGATTGGCTGACGGGACCAGTGTATGACATCATCTCATTAATATTCAATTAACAGTTATGTCAGCAAAATGACGATGATGAAGATATTCAATAACATTCCGCCTTTGTTGCGCACTGTTTGTACAAGCTTTGCTGTATTTAGCAAGTTATTCAGTTGCACCTTTACAGCAGATTTTCTAGTGACAGTATTCAGGCTTATTAATCCCATGGATATCATTTACCTAATTATGCTTAGAACATTTTGGTATTTGATTAGTGTCTGCATCATCACTACGCATTTATAGAGTTATATGATTAGAATTATTATATTAAATTATTTACACTCACTGGCCACTTTATTAGGTACACCTCACTAGTACCAGGTTGGACCCCCTTTTGCCTTCAGATCTGCCTTAATCCTTCATGTCAGAGATTCAACAAGCTCCTGGAAATATTCCTCTGAGATTTTGCTCCATATTGACATGATAGCATCACACAGTTGCTGCAGATTTGTCGGCTGCAGATCCATGATGCCA
>NC_079442.1:54930436-54942936 GCF_903798145.1 Danio aesculapii
ACACACACGCACACACGCACACACACGACAGTTCTAATGAGATATATTGTGGCTGTGATTAATTCCTGGTCTTCTGATCAGATGTGCAGAGTTTGACTGCTGTGGTGTGCGTGTGTGTGTGTGTGTGTGTGTGTGTGTGTGTGTGTGTGTGTGCCGCTGCTGACCTGCAGATCTGCACTCATCTCACAAATGGCTTTTCTATTAGATTGAGAACAGCAGATCCGTCACTTCAAGATCAAACATCTGAACGCAGGAGACACACACACACAGGGACAGGAGGACTTTACTGAACACACACACTCAGCATCTTCTGGGAAATAACACTGTCATACACACACACACACACACACACACACACACACACACACACACACACACACACACACACACACACACACACACACACACCTGTAATCAATCCTAATCTTCAGTTTTATTTATTGTTTATGTTGTATGGGTCAAAGACAAGATGTGCCATTGATTCTACATCAGATTAAATCTCCAGAACTGACTTTATATATGTGGAAATCAGTCAGTCATTTTCCTTCAGCTCAGTCCCTTTATTAATCAGGGCTCGCCACAGCGGAATGAACCGCCAACTATTCCAGCATGTTTTACACAGCGGATGCTCTTCCAGCCAAAACCCAGTACTGGGAAATATGTGAAAATCACCTTAAATTATTCATATTTAATAATAATAATTGATTTATAAATAATTATTTAGTATAGGTATCTATGTCAATGTTTCACTTAACATTAGTAAATATATATCGTCTAACAGGAGTGAAATGATCAGTGTTAACAGCTGTTATACTGTTATCCTGTACTCAACTCAGAGAGTGAGTCTGGTCATCATGATGAAAGCCCTGTCAAACGTGTCAAATCTAGAATCAAGACTTCAGATCAGATTTCAGAAGATTATTGGGGATTTTGGGGTCAAACTGAGACCCTGCAATAGAGTCTTTAATGTGTCTAAAATATTGAATTTGAGAATACATTTAGACTCAATATTTGCTCAACAGAACTGATTTGCTGATGTGTTTTCCTCTTCTGGAACAATTAATTTAATTACAATATCAATAATTGAGCTTGTTCTGTCGTTTAATGTTACTCTAAAGAAATGCAGGTTTTTAACCCAATATTGGGTCAAATGAACTAACCCAACAGATAGTTTGAAAAATTGTATTTCAATTGAATTGTAACAATTGACCCAATACAGAGGAAATCCAACGCAGCATTTTTTGTGCAACTGCAAATAATTTGTAATATGCAAATTAGATACATGCATATTTTAATTTACATAAATAATATATGCATCATATATTTTGAATTATCAGTATATTATTATATTTTGCAAAAATGGCCACTTACACATATTTGTTCAACCATTTAACTCACAAATAACCACACACATATACAATTACATCTCATTTTGAACACATAATTCCAATGGTTGAATAAATACATATGTGTGTGTGTGTGTGCGTGCGTGCGTGCGTGCGTGCGTGTGTGAGTGGCCATTTTTGCAATATATCTTATTAAATGGAGCACATTTGACATTGTATTTGTGTAAAACTCAAATATGAACCTGGTCACACTTTATTTTAATGCACAATTCAATTAACTAAGCTCAATATTAGAATATGAATATATTATTATTAATTATTAGTATATTATATTAATAGTAGTTAGTGAGGTAGTAGTTGGTTTAAGTGTTAGGATTAGATCATACAGTATAACTGCTAATAAACAGCTCATATCTTAATATGCAGGTAACTGGATTAAGGAAATGGTGTGACTTGATACTTAAAGTGTTACTGTGAACTCTGTGTGTCTCATGTATGTAATTTGCATATATTACCATATATCACATTTCTATGTAGGTATAGGCATTTTCTAGGGCAGCATGGTAGTGCAGTAGGTAGCATGATTGCCTCACAGCAAGAAGCTCACTGGTTCGAGTCCTGTGAATGTCTGTAAATGTAAGAGTGTGTGTGTGTGTTTCCCAGTACTGCTGCGTAAAACATATACTGGAATAGTTGGCGGTTCATTCCACTGTGGTGACTCCTGATAAATAAAGGGACTAAGCTGAAAAGAACATGAATAAATCAATAAGCATTGTCTAACTCAAATAAATAAAGTATAAATGAAGAATGTAATGAACATATCACACTGCTCGTCATGCTGCTGGAGTCGGATTATTAGTTATTAATGCAGAGGCGACGCGCGTGTGTGTGTGTGTGTGTGTGTGTTTCTGCAAATCACCTATATAAAGCATGTGATTAATAACAGGCAGGATTATGACAGACGATGCTTTTAAAGACGCTCCTCCAGTCCTACAGTAAGACTGATGATGATGATGAGAGCGAGTGCAGCCTGTCTGTAATGCAGTGTCCTGAAGCGAACTGTCCTCTGTGTTCTGACAGGGATCACATTTACACGCTGGACATGGAGACGTCCAGCACAGAGGAGATCTTCTTCAGTAAGGTGAGTCTCCTGCTTTAATTATCTGGCTGCAAACGAGCCGTGACCCGCTAAGAGCTTGATCCTCTCAGAGTCCTGCGTCACCACAGCGGAGCATTCAGATGCATTCAGGAGCTCCCATCAGCAGTGTACAACAGCATTTCTGTGTTCAGATGCAGAGATCTGGACGTCTCATGTGGAGTTCTGTGGTTATAGATGCCCCTCTGCATCACATATGAATGAAACTATCTATTATTATTTACACTGGGCTTAATATGAATATTAATTCACTAAATCAAGAAGCATTTTCCTGACAAGCCAAAATGATTATTTTATAGTGTTGTTTAGTCTTGTTTTCAGCAATAATGAGTCCAAATGAAGAGAGTTTCTCCTTAAAACAAGCAGAATAATCTGACAATGAGGGAAGCAGAGTAATCCTGCTTTTATTTTTGACATCAGATTATTCTGCATCCCTCATTGTCAGATTATTCTGCTTGTTTTAAGTAGAAACTCTCTTCATTTGGACTCTTTATTTCTGAAAACAACACTATATTTGTTGTTTGTCCAGCGGGACCTCAATTTCAGATACATGTGGACACTGGCGTGTGCTCATTTATATGCTAATGATATTAAATAGGGGGCGTTTACAAGGCAGAGCTCTAGAATCGCTCAGCTGCGCACCATTTCTGCTTTATTCTGTTGTATTGTGCGCGTGTGTGTTTTCTGTGAAACACACTTACATTTGTGAAATGATCTTAGAGCAAAATTGTTTTCTGTGCAGCATTTAGGAACGCTTAAAATATAAATTATATATCATTTAATATGTATTATAAAGCTTATATTATATAAACTATATATGAGGCCGAGCTGTGCTGATGTGCACTGATTCTCTGTTGACAGAAGCTGACCTGGAAGTCCAGACAGGCGGATGTGGACACCTGCAGAATGAAGGGCAAACACAAGGTGCACATCTGCTGTGTGTGTAAATGTGTGTGTGTGTGTGTGTGTTTACAGTGTTGTGTTAAACATGTGTGTGTTTGCAGGATGAGTGTCATAACTTCATCAAGGTGCTCCTGCAGCAGAGCGAGGACTCTCTGTTTGTGTGTGGAACCAACGCCTTCAACCCGTCCTGCCGAACCTACAGGGTGAGCCTGACCTCTGACCCACTAACTTACATACAGTACATTTCCATTCAGTCATTTAGCAGACGCTTTAGTCTGAAGCGGCTTATAATTGAGGAGGCATTCAGTGATTCAACAAGAAGAGCCAATACACACAACAAGAGCTGATTATACAGAGGAGCTGTGTGTGCTCAGAGGAATTAGTGCTAGAGTGTATATATATATATATATATATATATATATATATATATATAGATAGATAGATAGATAGATAGATAGATAGATAGATAGATAGATAGATAGATAGATAGATAGATAGATAGATAGATAGATAGATAGATAGATAGAGAGAGAGAGAGAAAGTAATGAATTTAGGTGCCTTTTATTACAGTAAGTTACTCTTCATTTCAATCAACACATCAAAACTCACTAGAGCCACAGCAAATAAATGATATTAAATATGTCAAATCTAACTCCTCTTCAACAGCTGAACACAACGCTCCACTTCCACACCACCTCATCTCAAACACGAGCACCAATAAACCTTCTGTAGATTTAGAAAAGCAGAGGTCAATCAGCAGAACTGGTGATCTCAGCAAATTCACCATCATCATCACCACCACATCGTTTCAGCATTACTGTTTCTGCTCATATGAAGAGCTAGTTCAGCCTGCCCTAAATCTAAATTCAGGAGTTTCACATTTATACCTCTTTATTTTAACATATTTAAAACCAAAACTAAAAACTCTCACAGAAAACACTTTACTACAGGAAGTGAACATATTTTCCAAACGCAAAAATAAAGGTTTCAGTCATGAAAAAGCAGGAGAGATAGCTTCTCGTCTTGAACAGAAAGGACATTTGGCGATGGCATCATGATTGAGAACTGAAATAAAAGCATTGAGCGCAGCAGCAGCACAGTGAAGACGTCTCCATTTCCAATTAAACTTGCTTCACTCTTATTCCAGAGAGTTTTTACTGATGACAGAGTTTTACAGTCTTCTCAAATTTCCATTAACCCACCACATCATCAGTGTAGGCAGACAGCGTGACGTCATTATTACAGCTCAGTAAGTTCAACCCACAAACCTTTTCTCTTACAACAAAAGTTTAATGGTAGGTGAATACAGCGTTCCTGATAGTGAACAGCCATGTCTTATACCCCTATACAGACATTAAGAGGAGTGAATAAGCCAGCGTTTATTATCAGCACACTCTCTACATCACCATACTGTACTTTCACTTTAGTCATGGGACGATAACCGGTTTCAAGGTTTACTGCGGTTTAGAAAAGTCAAGGTTTTAAAACCGCCAAAATGTTCTGCTATACCATTCCTAAGGTACAGCATGTGTACGATTATTGATTTACTTTGTTTGTTTGTTTGTTTGTTTGTTTTTTTAGAACAACAGCATCTCCAGCAGAAAAGATATTTTAAATCTGTAAAGAATTCTGTGACAGCAGCAGAAGTCAATAATTCATCTGAACTATTCAGCCTCACATGTTTACTCTTCCAAAATATTTTATTGTTATTCAAAATAAGATCTATTGTGTTAAAAGGGGGAAAGATGTTGTTTGTTTACCCAGAAATTAAAAATATATATATTTTAGAAGTGTAAAAACTGAAACGTGACTTTTATTTAAGATTATCATACCATCAGAATCTTACACCGGCCCATGCCTGTATGATTCTTGACACTTTTCCAGACTCCATGTTTTGTACTTCTCTATAAGACTCCTCCAGGGTTAAAACACCACAGATCTCAGCGTCTGCCCCTCAGTCATTTGATTCAAAGCTCTAAAAGGGCACCCTGCACCCAAATCACTCTTGTACGAGTCTTCATAAAAACTGATGTCTAATTAAAATATCCCCTTATTAAAATATGATTGGATGCAGTGGGATGGGAATGCTGTTTTCACCACACTCAGAGCTGGTCTGGCCATTTCATTCACTAAAAATCTTTGTTCAGTCTTGCATCACGCTGATGAGATTGTGAAAGGAAGACTTTTAAAAATACGAGTAATCTTTGAATAACACATTCCCATTTTGAACATAATCAACAGTAGAGATTAGTGTTTTAGATAGATTTGTGGTGATTCATCTTCAGAAATGTACGCTTTTTCATTTCCTTCAATGAAGTCTGCATTAAGTTTCTGCACTATTTTTCAGTCAGTACACCTCTTTCTTTGAAAAACAACCTTCAGCCATGAAACTTTTAGCTTTTTCCACAAACTGCCCAACATCTAGGAAGTGCTCATTTACTGAAACACTCCTCTTATTCTTCCTTGACCTTAGAAATAGTTTGTCATCTGTAACTGCGACTGGGAACCTCCCTCTGTGCCAGTGTCAGAGCTCACTGTCGCTCTCTGACTCCTGCTCATCTTCCTGATCAACTCTGTTCGCTTGCTGAAGTTTTTCCTCTTTCATGGCACATTAAATGCTGTTTTCTTCACGTCTGTTTACTTATGTCTACCATCACCCTCCCGAACACCCCCAAAACAACAGTCTACTCGTGTTTATCGCTCGACTCACCTCCTCTGAAACAGCGGCGCTCACAGAATCCACACCCTGATCTCCATCATGACCGTTCCTCGGCCTGCTGCTCGCCGCCATCAGCTGCTCCGCCATCGGCAGCCGGGCGATCGCTCTCCTCATATTTGCTGGGTCAAGCTCGGACCAAATGGCCGACTTTTACCAGAACCGAAACACTTCGTCTTGTCGGTGATTATGAACACCACGCAGTCAAGTCATACAGTGGGGGATCCAGCGCGAGGTCTCGATCGGCGTCATTGTTTACATTCATGGTAACGGGGCGTCTGAAGGAAACGGCGTGTTTCAGGACAGGGGAAGCACACCTTCTTTAATTTTTAATCGAGGAAAGCAGTTTATCGTATAGAGACAGTGCTTATGGCAAAACATCATAGGTAATAAATGGCGGGACGTTCGAGTGAGTGACTCGTTTCGACGGTAATGGAAGCAAAACCGAAGACGCCTTCCAGTGTAATTCCTCTGTGAACCGCTTCATTCGCGCTCTCTGTTGTGCTTTAAATGACTGCAGCACTATTCATTTGCAGACAAGACAAGATATTCTCGTGTCCCACAATTTCACCCACAGCTAGACAACATCTCTACCCTCACTGCAGCCGCGTGAGCGAGCTCAATCACCGCACACCTGTACCTGTACCTCCCCCGCCATGCCTCACTGACTCCTAAACACACAAGCCCTCCCCCGAAAAACCAAAGCAACACGAAAAATGAATGAATAAACTCCTACACCACATAACATACAGATAAACACAAGACAAGAATAATGAGGGGGAAAGTTTGGCACTCTAGTCTTACACACACACACCACACCAAGACAACTCACCTGTCAAGACCACTCACCTGTGTGAAGCACACTTCATTAATACTCAGTGTTTGTGTTGGTTAAAGTGTCAGAGAAATGAAAGTGTTTTCTACACTGTAAACAATGCAGGGTTCCACACCATTCATTCACCCCAACACAAATTGGTAAACACTGAACAAATGTATGTGTCCCAGTGAAATCTCAAGAATTGTGTTGTTTCAGCTCATTTTAAATAAGTAGTTTAGCTTTGTATGTAGTAAAATATTTTTTTCAGTGTCCAGTATATACACTGCACTGGGAACATGCGTTGGCCTGTAAAGAGTGTTTTATGGCAGAGGCTGCACCGTTAATCTCAGTGCTAACTGGTGAACTGGTTTAGATGGTGTAATCTCAGCGCTGATGGGTGAACTGGTTTAGATGGGGTAATCTCAGTGCTAACTGGTGAACTGGTTTAGATGGGGTAATCTCAGCGCTGATGGGTGAACTGGTTTAGATGGGGTAATCTCAGCGCTGATGGGTGAACTGGTTTAGATGGGGTAATCTCAGCGCTGATGGGTGAACTGGTTTAGATGGGGTAATCTCAGTGCTAACTGGTTTAGATGGGGTAATCTCAGTGCTAACTGGTGAACTGGTTTAGATGGGGTAATCTCAGCGCTGATGGGTGAACTGGTTTAGATGCACTCAAATTTTTTTTTGCTTGTTCAAACTACTTATTAAAAATGAGCTGAAACAACACAGTTCTTGAGATTTCATTGGGACACATATATTTGTTCAAAGTGTGAAATTTTTCTAGTCCAAATATCCAGACAAGCATTTACGAGACAAGCGAAACATATAGTGTTGTTTTCAGAAATAACCAGTCAAAATAAAGTGAGTTTTTATTTAAAACAAGCAGAATAATCTGACATTGGGGGAAGAAAATTAATTCATGTCAAAAGGAAAAACAAGATTATTTCTTCTCCCCCATTGTCAGATTATTCTGCTTGTTTTAAGGAGGAACTCTCTTCATTTGGACTCTTTATTTCTGAAAACAAGACTATATTTCTGCTTTTCTAGAAAATGCTTCTTCAGATATTTGGACTAAAGATAGACAGAAACTCTGAGTAAGAGCAGCATTATTGTAGTGTGTCTCTCCATGTTTTCACAGTCAATGGTAGGATGGCTGCAGACGTGTGTATGTAGGAGTGTGTGTGTGTGTGTGTGTGTGTGTGTGTGTGTGTGCCAGCTCTCAGTCTAATATCTGGCACACAGAGATGCTGAGTGTGTGTCTCAGATGTCCCCCTGCGGACGCTCGGCTGTGGAAGTGTCTGTTTTAGGGTCAGAGTCTCAGCATTAATCAGCGCTGTACAAATGTGCTGCTGAACGGATGCTCAGTGCGCAGCCTCCTCCCGAGAGCCATCTGATCAGATCACAGCGCACGCCTGCTGCCCATTACATCAGCTGTTACTGAGCACACACACACACACGAGTATCTGAGAGACTGGTCCACTGAATGACTGTGAGTGTGTATTTCTGGAGGAATGTTAACCATCATCCACTGAAACACAAATAACAGAGTCCAGTTCAGACGCTGCATGCTTCAGATATTATTCACTAAAGTCTTCTTCATTCATTCATTTTCCCTCAGCTAAGTCCCTTATTTTTTTACAGGTCGCCACAGCGGAATGAACCGGAATGAACTATTCCAGTACATGTTTTACACAGCGGATGCCCTTACAGCTGCAACCTAGTACTAGGAAACACCCATACACTACAGCCAGTTTAGTTTATCAGTTAGCGCATGTGTTTAGACTGTGGGGGAAACCGGAGCACCCGGAGGAAACCCACACCAACACGGGGAGAACATGCAAACTCCACACAGAAACACCAACTGACCCAGCCGGGACTTGAACTAGTGACCTTCTTGCTATGAGGCCACAGTGCAACACCACTGAGACACAGTGCTGCCCTCATGTCTTCTTAATGAAGTAAAACTACAAAAGATTATAGCCCTCATTCCATCATTACTTATCATTCCCTCACAGCAAACTAACAGTAAGGGAGCGTGGTGAAGAATATTGGGGAACACGTTACCTGAAGGGGTGTTCGTGAGACCTGAAGCCTTTATAATCACGATATAAATGTGAATCAGACTCTCTGCATGGTTATAACAGGTGTCATTAGGTGTCATTCGCTCAGTTATGTCATATTAAATGCAGAGATGACACTGTTTGTTATGACAGCTTAACATAGACAAATACATCACAACCTGTTTTTGTCGTTGTCATGACAACCTGACGTTACCAAGACAACAGAACCTGTCATAAATCTGTCATAAACATGTTGATAAATCATTTTGTGTTCAACAAAGGAAAGAAACGATGATGAGTGCTTGAAATAAGTAAAGGGAATTAATAACATCACTTACATTTCTGGCTGAACTCTGCCTTTGACTCAGTCAGGCTTATAAAGAGCTACACCACAGGCTCCAAAGGCCAAGCTGTTGCAGGATTCAGGATTAATATTACCGTCTTCTGCAGCCATGGGAAACTCTGAATCCTTGACAGGAATCATTGAACTACACATAAACAACAGCATTATGATATGGCCTTGTTGTGCGCTGTTCTTATCTCAATTGTTCATGAATCCGGCGAGCTTCATCCTGCTGTGGAGATTGAGAGATGAAGAGCTGTTAGATATATCAGTGTGAGCGTCTGTGTGTAGCTGCTGAAAGTGTTAAGGCTCTGTTTGACTGGGTTTGACCTCTGACCTCTGGATTCCCACAGATGGACAGTCTGGACGCGCTGAGTGAGGAGATCAGTGGGATGGCCCGCTGCCCGTACGACGCCAAACACGCCAACGTGGCCCTGTTCGCCGGTAAGACCACCACCATCATCATCATCATCATCATCATCAGTATCACTGCACTGCATTAACGCTTTATTAGTTTTTAGTTTCTGTCTGGTTTCTAGTCCAAATATCTAAATATTCTTAAACCAAGAAGCATTTTCTAGACAAGCATGAATACTGTGTTGTTTTCAGCAATAACGAGTCCAAATGAAGAGAGCTCCTCCTTAAAACAAGCTGAATAATCTGACAAAGGAGTGAGAGTCATCAATGCTGTGGGTCGAGTGTTTCCTGAACTCTGGAACACTCTACCAGTTCACATCAGACTTTCCCTCTCCGTTTCTCTCTCGTGAGGTGCTGTGAAATGTGCGGTTTTATTCAATGTTTGACGTAATCTCAGCCGAAACATGAAGAGAGGAGAGACCAGTGTTTCACTGGCATTCTGTACCAATCAATACTGTAATTTAAACATGTCCACTTAACATTTGAGTGCTGTTGAGCACGTTAAACACGCGTGGTTAGCTATTGTGTTCATAGAAATGACTGTGATTGGCCATGAAGGTCATCAGTTCACTGAACTCACCTCTGTTTACTGAGTGTAACCACAGACACAGGGACACTGGAACGTTTTAAAGCCGTGATTTAGTTGTGTCTCATTCCATCTCTGAAGGATGCAGACTTCAGAGGTGAGTCTTTCGAAGTCCACACAAGCTGAAGTGAGCATTTTGAAATGAGATAATCTTGCAGAGGACAGACCTCGTCACCTATAGTAACAGTAGGATAGTTATTATAGTATAGCAATAGTAACAGCTGCCGTTAATAAGCTGAAATAAAACTTTTAATGACTTTTTTTAAAGTATATTAAGCGATCTGAAGGCAAAGCGGTTTACAGAAGATGGAAATATATTTCCTTTGATCCATACATGTACACATAAACATGCTAAGTGTCTATAAAATCACTCTTTAGTCAGACATGTCATACTCTTTTTGTTTTTTAATGTGTTTAGATATCCACGTTAAATAAACCTTCATCCATTTAAACCAGAGTTTTCTTTAAAATCAGCCTGCTGTTATCAGCGCACAATGAATCTTGGGATGTTTGAGGTGATGAAGGATCCAGCAGTTGTGTCCTTCATTATCTGGGAAACAAAGGATGCATTTGGAGGCTGCGTTTAAACGAGCCTTCGAGATGTTTTGAAATGAGACAGCCTTCATCCCGCCGCGATGACGCAGCGCACTTCAAATGCATCCTTCGGAGGATGCAGCTTCTGAAATGAGACCCAGCTAGTGGATCACTCGTATGTCAGCTTATAGACACACCAGCTGATCTATGTGACTTTAAACTGCTCCAGTGTCCCAGTATCTGTGCTTACGTGGAGTAAACAGAGGTGAGTTTGGTGAACTGATGAGTTTCACGGCCAATCACAGTCATTTCTGTTGAGCATGTGAACACAATAGCCAACCAGCGCTGTTTAAGAACGCGCTCATGTAGAGGAGGCCAGCTACTGAAGTGCTGTGCAGGTAAACCTCTCTACTCTGACCAGTAACATGACAACCCTAGGTGAGACATAGATTAGCTCCTCCCCTTTTTAAAAACAGCCAATAGCGTTTTGTTTTATCACCGCTGTGCCACTGAGAGTGGTTGAGCTCAATCGCATCAAATGAAAAGCAATAGAGAAGCGTCTATATGGGAGCGGGGCATGTTTTTTAAATGTGTTTATTAATAAACACTGTGTACAGTTTGCATGTTCTCCCCGTGTTGGTGTGGGTTTCCTCCGGGTGCTCCGGTTTCCCCCACAGTCCAAACACATGCTCTATAGGGGAACTGATCAACTAAACTGGCCGTAGTGTATGAGTGTGTGTGTTAATGAGTGTATATGGGTGTTTCCCCATACTGGGTTGCAGCTGTAAGAGCATCAGCTGTGGAAAACATATACTGGAGTAGTTGGCGGTTCATTCTGCTGTGGTGACCCCTGATGAATAAGGGACTAAGCTGAAGGAAAATGAATGAATGAAATAAAGAGTGTATTGTAGTGTAGTGGTAGAGAACAGACAAATTAGCACAGTGATGAGAGCAGGACGAGCAGAAGCTTTTTTAAGGAGAAACTCACCTCATTTTGACTCATTATTTCTGAAAACAACACAACATGTTGTGCTTTTTCTATAAAACACTTCTTGATTTCAGTATTTGTAGATATTCAGACTGGAATGAGGCTAAGACAGTAAGTCAGCGCAGTGTTTGCTGCGGTGTGTGTGTGTATGGGGCTTTAGAGGAATGGCAGGAATATGAGGAACTCCCTGACGGAGCAGTTGCTGTTTCTGGGAAAGCGCTCTCTGGCTGCGGCTCGGCTGGAAACACATGAAACTATTGTGGTGTGGCTTCAGTCGACTCTGGGATCCTCTGCCCGAAATGCAGGATCAAAAATAACTCTGTTGATGGAAAACCCGCATGAGTCATTCCTCCATTAGCGGCTCTGAAGCTCCCAGACGGAGAAACTTCTGCTTTTCCAGCTAAACTAATGCCAGCGCACACTGTCACATACGCCCGCTCCGCCATCTAAAGACTGCAGCCTACAGGAAAAACACTCAGTTCACTTCTGGATTACTTCTATAGCGCTGTCCACAGTTATTATCACTCCACAGCAGCTTCACACAGCAATACATTACAGTCCGAATCAGAAAAGTTGAGGAGCTATAGATTAAACAGTATATAAACAAAGTTACTTATACAGTATATAGAGT